>NC_091232.1:13654841-13729841 GCF_040958095.1 Procambarus clarkii
GGAGGGGTCCGGAGTAAGGGATAGACGGAGATGGTAAGGGGATAGATGAGGGAGGTGATGGATGGGAGGGAAGTTAATCTTTGAGAATGGAGCGAGATTTGGAAATAGTGAGGGAGAGCGGAGAATTTTAACTATGATAGTTGAAAATATAACGAAGATTTGGATTGTGAGTTGGAGGAATAGCTGAAGATGGTTATAGTGCACAAGTAGTAGTAATTAGAGATATATTTATGGAATAGTTGTGAGTAATTAATGGAAAATTATAAGAATATTCTGCATGAACAAACCATAAAACCCACCGGTAAGAGGTATAAGCATTCAAAAAATTAAGGAAATCGATGAAATCTATGCATAGTCAATATACCCAAAACGTTTTCCTAAAGGTATCTAGGATATATATATATATATATATATATATATATATATATATATATATATATATATATATATATATATATATATATATATAATATATATATATATATATATAAAATATATATATATATAATATATATACATATAATATATATATATAATATATATATATATATAATATATGTAATATATATATATATATATATATATATATATATATATATATATATATATATATATATATATATATATAATATATAATATATATATATATATATATATATAATTATATATATATATAATATATAATATATATATATATATATATATATATATATATATATATATATATATATATATATATATATATATATATATATATATAGTTTGATTTCATTAGGTTCATAGGCATGGTTTTAAGTCCGTAAGCATTATATTCTTACGGTCAAATTAGGACGCTAAGTACTTTCACCAAGAGACCGTCGCGCAGAAATTGGAACATCAGAGATATGGTGTATGATTCAGATCAGACTTGTGAGATATGGTATGGATATTATCAGGAGAAAACGCCTGACCAGTGTCAATATGGCACTTGTTAGGTGAATAAAAGCTTGAATGCGAGCTTATGTTGAATAAACGGTTCCCAATCACTTGGACCATCGGGTATCGAACGCCGAACTTAGAAGAAACCAGGCAGTCAGATCAGTCCAAGTGGATAGACAAAAGATTTGTGAGGATGAAAGCTTTTATGGTTTTTCTTTTTTTGGCAATTTTCCAGCAAATTTCCACTTTTCAAAATAACCGGTTATGTTTACCGCCAGATTTCATACATCATAATATTTGGTCTTTAGCTAGGAAATACTTTGCCCTTAACATTTTCCATTAAATGAAAGGTGTTCATTATCAACTTCTATATATTCTAATGATTAGTTTATATGCATTAGATAGAATCCATGAAATATTGGTAATAATGCCTCACAATGCTTTCCTTGAGAGGCAAGTGCATTTACTGTATCACATCTACTTTTTAATCGATAGGTAAAATTTTATAACGTTTCGGCCGCTCTGATCCAGCGAAGTACAGAGAAATGAGGACTGTTACTTATGATTGTCAAAGAGTGTTCCTTTCTTTAACCTTTGGGCAACTCCCATCCTTAATTTAGGCCACGTAAAGTGGCCTAAATTAGAGGAGTTTAGGTTCATTGTGGGTTGAGGAAAGGATCGAGACCCAGGCAGAATAAAAGGAATAAATTGAGAAGTATGAAGGAATATGAAAGAGAAAACAGAAAAGTAAGGAAATGAAGAGGGAATGAAAGATAAAGACAGAGAGAACGAGAGGATCGGGTGATGGAGAGTTTTAGTGGCACAAATGGTGCAGCACTTACTGAGCGGCGGATGATTAATGAATGAGTGAACTTCATAATATTTTATGTCACATACGATGCTGTAATTACGAAGAGATATATGTGCATTCTTTTAAACTGAGGATTTATTTAATTTTTCTTACTATTTGCAATTATCATTTCCCTCTCTCTCTCTCTCTCTCTCTCTCTCTCTCTCTCTCTCTCTCTCTCTCTCTCTCTCTCTCTCTCTCTCTCTCTCTCCTTCCCTCCCTTCCTTTTTTCCCTGACGGCTCTCAGTAACAGGAAACTCAACAATAATAAAGGCAAAAATAGCATGAACACAGAAGTAGCCACTAAAGAGGATGCAGCAAACATCACTAGCAACAACAAGAACAGAAACAGCAGAAGAGGCAGGATCAGAACCAATAAAAAACGAGCTGGCAGAAGCCGAGACAATAACGATAAAAGACGCAGGAAGAATGTAGAGTAACGGTGGTGCACAGAGAGCCAAGAAATGTGAGTAACATTTCATCTTATTTAATGTAGAGTGTCTCAAACTAGCAGTTAATTGAAAATAATACCAGCTAATCAAGGTCCATAAATGAGATCCAAGAGTTGAAGGTTCATCCCGCAGTAAACCCCATGTATATATACTCACGTTTACACAAGAATTCCCAGAATCAACTAGGAAGTTGACCGGGTACACCGAACCTGTTAACTGGAATACAAATGAGCCAGATAACCAACAAAACCATATGTAAGGCTGTAAATATGTAAAAAATATTGTAATATGTAATATGTAATTGTAATATGTAAAAAATAAGTTATTATCCTGCAAGAATCTAAGAAGTCACAAAGTTTAACAACATATATGTGACTAGCAGTGGAGTAAATTGCTTCCGTACGAAACCTCTGTCTAGTCAAATATAAGTTAAAATATGAATAATGTTCCAATTACGTCACGAAAAAGACCTAGAAAGTTTCAATTATATATCACAAAAAAGACCTAGAAAATTCATATTACACTACACAAGGCTGATCTATGGGGCATTGATAGCATAGAGAAGCCGATCGACCGAGCGGACAGCACGCTGGACTTGTGATCCTGTGGTCCTGGGGTCGATCCCAGGCGCCGGCGAGAAACAATGGGCAGAGTTTCTTTTACCCTATGTCCCTGTTACCTAGCAGTTAAATAGGTACCTGGGTGTTAGTCAGCTGTCACGGGCTGCTTCCTGGGGTGGAGACCTGGTCGAGGACCGGGCCGCGGGGACACTAAAGCCCCGAAATTATCTCAAGAAGATAGAGACAAGGAAAAGCCTTTAATTAGCTGCTTTAATTGCTAAAGAGGAGAATAACTGATGAATGTGATCACTATTTTAGGATGTTCAGAGATATTAGCACGTAGAGAGGAAAGAAGAGGAAGTAGAGCACGGAAGAAAAATTAACTAAGTGACACAGGAGATGGAACAGAACAAGGGAACTGAACAAGTGGAATATGTTAGAAGTGAAGTTGATGAGGATAACGTCCAACCTCATTTCAAATTTTTACATGACAACACAAGACTATCTGAAGTCACTGAATTTGGCGGTTTAGATAGGAGCCCAAGAGATGGAACACAACTCGTGCAAACCCAACCAGGTGAGATCCTCACACTTACCCGCGCATGCGTGTGACCACAAGCCTGGATTTAGAGACGCGTGTTAAATATTCTCAGGGTAAAATAGCCAAGGCTCAAGACAGGACCATTTCTCAAGACAGGAGGACCTCTGAGACTCCCAGCTGTACACTGCAGTCATTTGGAGCCCTGCCCTAGCAGGCTGGTGCTCTCTCTCTCTCTCTCTCTCTCTCTCTCTCTCTCTCTCTCTCTCTCTCTCTCTCTCTCTCTCTCTCTCTCTCTCTCTTTATCTGTGCCTGCTTCACTCATTTTCTCGCTCTCTTCGATTCTCACTAGCTCGCCTTCTCACTGTCACTATTTCTTGCTCTCTCTCTCTCTCTGTCTCTCTCTCTCTCTCTCTCTCTCTCTCTCTCTCTCTCTCTCTCTCTCTCTAAATTGTAATTGCTACTGTTACATTAGTTTAAATTTCTTTCCCTTTCTGCACACTTCCCATTGCTCCGTCTTTTGTCTTGCTCATTTATGGAAATTGCTTTAGATTGCAATGTTGTCTGTATCCGAGAATTGTATAATATAATCATTATTATATATGAAATAATTATTTATAGTAATAATTATATATATAATATTTATATAATATAATTAGTATATATATATATATATATATATATATATATATATATATATATATATATATATATATATATATGCCTATACTTGCATAAACCACAAGTGAAGATAAACAATCTTTGGACAACACCCACCAGTGGGACTCGAACCCAGAAAGCACAACTACCTTCCAGTAGCCGGCATAACTAGTATGCTTTAACCCACTACGCCATCAGACCTTACAAAAGAAGTAGATAGTTCGAGATATATATATCTCAAACATCTCTACCTCCCGAAGGCACCAGATGAGTGAGGGGTCAGTCTGCAATTTTCATCAAGCCACTGTCAATGTGAGAGAACTCGTGTCCAGCTTATAAGCCTATACTTGCATAAACCACAAGTGAAGATAAACAATCTTTGGACAACACCCACCAGTGGGACTCGAACCCAGAAAGCACAACTACCTTCCAGTAGCCGGCATAACTAGTATGCTTTAACCCACTACGCCATCAGACCTTACAAAAGAAGTAGATAGTTCGAGATATATATATCTCAAACATCTCTACCTCCCGAAGGCACCAGATGAGTGAGGGGTCAGTCTGCAATTTTCATCAAGCCACTGTCAATGTGAGAGAACTCGTGTCCAGCTTATAAGCCTATACTTGCATAAACCACAAGTGAAGATAAACAATCTTTGGACAGCACCCACCAGTGGGACTCGAACCCAGAAAGCACAACTACCTTCCAGTAGCCGGCATAACTAGTATGCTTTAACCCACTACGCCATCAGACCTTACAAAAGAAGTAGATAGTTCGAGATATATATATCTCAAACATCTCTACCTCCCGAAGGCACCAGATGAGTGAGGGGTCAGTCTGCAATTTTCATCAAGCCACTGTCAATGTGAGAGAACTCGTGTCCAGCTTATAAGCCTATACTTGCATAAACCACAAGTGAAGATAAACAATCTTTGGACAACACCCACCAGTGGGACTCGAACCCAGAAAGCACAACTACCTTCCAGTAGCCGGCATAACTAGTATGCTTTAACCCACTACGCCATCAGACCTTACAAAAGAAGTAGATAGTTCGAGATATATATATCTCAAACATCTCTACCTCCCGAAGGCACCAGATGAGTGAGGGGTCAGTCTGCAATTTTCATCAAGCCACTGTCAATGTGAGAGAACTCGTGTCCAGCTTATAAGCCTATACTTGCATAAACCACAAGTGAAGATAAACAATCTTTGGACAACACCCACCAGTGGGACTCGAACCCAGAAAGCACAACTACCTTCCAGTAGCCGGCATAACTAGTATGCTTTAACCCACTACGCCATCAGACCTTACAAAAGAAGTAGATAGTTCGAGATATATATATCTCAAACATCTCTACCTCCCGAAGGCACCAGATGAGTGAGGGGTCAGTCTGCAATTTTCATCAAGCCACTGTCAATGTGAGAGAACTCGTGTCCAGCTTATAAGCCTATACTTGCATAAACCACAAGTGAAGATAAACAATCTTTGGACAACACCCACCAGTGGGACTCGAACCCAGAAAGCACAACTACCTTCCAGTAGCCGGCATAACTAGTATGCTTTAACCCACTACGCCATCAGACCTTACAAAAGAAGTAGATAGTTCGAGATATATATATCTCAAACATCTCTACCTCCCGAAGGCACCAGATGAGTGAGGGGTCAGTCTGCAATTTTCATCAAGCCACTGTCAATGTGAGAGAACTCGTGTCCAGCTTATCAGCCTATACTTGCATAAACCACAAGTGAAGATAAACAATCTTTGGACAACACCCACCAGTGGGACTCGAACCCAGAAAGCACAACTACCTTCCAGTAGCCGGCATAACTAGTATGCTTTAACCCACTACGCCATCAGACCTTACAAACCTCAGACCTCCCACTGGTGGGTGTTGTCCAAAGATTGTTTATCTTCACTTGTGGTTTATGCAAGTATAGGCTTATAAGCTGGACACGAGTTCTCTCACATTGACAGTGGCTTGATGAAAATTGCAGACTGACCCCTCACTCATCTGGTGCCTTCGGGAGGTAGAGATGTTTGAGATATATATATCTCGAACTATCTACTTCTTTTGTAAGGTCTGATGGCGTAGTGGGTTAAAGCATACTAGTTATGCCGGCTACTGGAAGGTAGTTGTGCTTTCTGGGTTCGAGTCCCACTGGTGGGTGTTGTCCAAAGATTGTTTATCTTCACTTGTGGTTTATGCAAGTATAGGCTTATAAGCTGGACACGAGTTCTCTCACATTGACAGTGGCTTGATGAAAATTGCAGACTGACCCCTCACTCATCTGGTGCCTTCGGGAGGTAGAGATGTTTGAGATATATATATCTCGAACTATCTACTTCTTTTGTAAGGTCTGATGGCGTAGTGGGTTAAAGCATACTAGTTATGCCGGCTACTGGAAGGTAGTTGTGCTTTCTGGGTTCGAGTCCCACTGGTGGGTGTTGTCCAAAGATTGTTTATCTTCACTTGTGGTTTATGCAAGTATAGGCTTATAAGCTGGACACGAGTTCTCTCACATTGACAGTGGCTTGATGAAAATTGCAGACTGACCCCTCACTCATCTGGTGCCTTCGGGAGGTAGAGATGTTTGAGATATATATATCTCGAACTATCTACTTCTTTTGTAAGGTCTGATGGCGTAGTGGGTTAAAGCATACTAGTTATGCCGGCTACTGGAAGGTAGTTGTGCTTTCTGGGTTCGAGTCCCACTGGTGGGTGTTGTCCAAAGATTGTTTATCTTCACTTGTGGTTTATGCAAGTATAGGCTTATAAGCTGGACACGAGTTCTCTCACATTGACAGTGGCTTGATGAAAATTGCAGACTGACCCCTCACTCATCTGGTGCCTTCGGGAGGTAGAGATGTTTGAGATATATATATCTCGAACTATCTACTTCTTTTGTAAGGTCTGATGGCGTAGTGGGTTAAAGCATACTAGTTATGCCGGCTACTGGAAGGTAGTTGTGCTTTCTGGGTTCGAGTCCCACTGGTGGGTGTTGTCCAAAGATTGTTTATCTTCACTTGTGGTTTATGCAAGTATAGGCTTATAAGCTGGACACGAGTTCTCTCACATTGACAGTGGCTTGATGAAAATTGCAGACTGACCCCTCACTCATCTGGTGCCTTCGGGAGGTAGAGATGTTTGAGATATATATATCTCGAACTATCTACTTCTTTTGTAAGGTCTGATGGCGTAGTGGGTTAAAGCATACTAGTTATGCCGGCTACTGGAAGGTAGTTGTGCTTTCTGGGTTCGAGTCCCACTGGTGGGTGTTGTCCAAAGATTGTTTATCTTCACTTGTGGTTTATGCAAGTATAGGCTTATAAGCTGGACACGAGTTCTCTCACATTGACAGTGGCTTGATGAAAATTGCAGACTGACCCCTCACTCATCTGGTGCCTTCGGGAGGTAGAGATGTTTGAGATATATATATCTCGAACTATCTACTTCTTTTGTAAGGTCTGATGGCGTAGTGGGTTAAAGCATACTAGTTATGCCGGCTACTGGAAGGTAGTTGTGCTTTCTGGGTTCGAGTCCCACTGGTGGGTGTTGTCCAAAGATTGTTTATCTTCACTTGTGGTTTATGCAAGTATAGGCTTATAAGCTGGACACGAGTTCTCTCACATTGACAGTGGCTTGATGAAAATTGCAGACTGACCCCTCACTCATCTGGTGCCTTCGGGAGGTAGAGATGTTTGAGATATATATATCTCGAACTATCTACTTCTTTTGTAAGGTCTGATGGCGTAGTGGGTTAAAGCATACTAGTTATGCCGGCTACTGGAAGGTAGTTGTGCTTTCTGGGTTCGAGTCCCACTGGTGGGTGTTGTCCAAAGATTGTATATATATATATATATATATATATATATATATATATATATATATATATATATATATATATATATATATATATATATAATTTAATTATTATATAATAATGAGTACATGAGTACAAAAACTGCTAACAGGGGCTCCATTTTGAGAGTCATAGTGATGGTACTGATAATTTTAAAAACATTGCAGAGTGTTAGGAAGTGAACTTCTTTGGTGAATTTTTTCTACAAAGGAAATCTAAAACTATTTCCGTATTCCATTTCTGTCTAACCGACTGTATCTTACTGCTTAACTGTTCTCTGGCCCATGGAACTTTGTTCGCTTCTTTGTATCTCGGTATATATCGTTGTCTTCTTATTCTCTCTCTGAACTAATCCACAAGGGCCGTGATGAGGGTTCGAACCTACATCTGAGAGGTTCCCAGACGCTGCGTTAATCTACTAGGCCACGACATGGTCAAACGAATTGCAACTGGGAGTTCATCTCCCCTCACACGGATCCTGCAGTCTCTCCGAGACGCAAAACTCTCTCTCCTCCCACATACCTCCACCCCACCTTGTCATACAATACCTTTAATTTAGATTGTGTTGGAAAAACATATAATGGGATGACCGAACGGAAAACAACAGACTGAAAAGGTTCGCACGTGATGGTGTCATTAGCTATACCCATTGGTCCTATAGAACCTTGGTAACAGCTTGTGGCTTGTAGTACAGTCTTGCAGTGAGCACAATGTCAGGCGGGAGATATATGGATGTTTATGGTTGGTCTGTGTAGCCTTACAGTAGGCCTGTAGAGATACGTCTGATCTCGGTGCTCACAGAGTAGGGCTGTCGAATAAGTGCTGGTGTGTTTAAGTTGGTATTGAAAATATTTGTTTTTAGACAAATTAAAGAAAAATTGTTGTACGACTGTTTGTAGGAAGGTCTGAGTGGAGAATAAGTGGAGCATTCAAACCATCCGAGGGAAACGTATGAACACTGAAAGAATAGAGTGGAGCATTGTAAGAATGGACATCCTTAAAGAAAAAACTGAAACGTTGAAAGGTAGCATGCAACATTAGCAGAGTAGTCACACCCTCGGAAGATCAGTCAAGAGAATTTGGGAAGCGTTTTCACTTTTGGTCAGCTTACTATTGGTCAGTCTATAGCGTTAGTGAGGCTTTCACACATATCATTAACATTAACACCTTCGGATTTTCTGCCTTGAGCATTAGTTGAGTATACATACTTCAGTATATGTCAACGTCAAAAGCCAAGTGTAGTTCTGAAGCGTTAATTATTTTGTTGTTATTCGTTTCTAAATTATAAGTGTTATTCAAAATACTCTATTTATTTTACTCTTTTTGATGATAATCTTTATTTGGCAATTCTTTTAATATATATAAATTGCAAAGACAAATAATAAAGTGCAGGAACTAGGACAATATTTATTTGTGAGGCAGAAAGGTTTTAACGATCCGCCAGTGGCATTATTGGCTCCAAGAGACACAAGCTTCACTGAATTATGCTCTAATTATGTTTCCTCATCGGTAATCGAACACTGGATTACATTAGGTTCCTATTCCAAAACGGTAAACGTTCTTCTGATAATCAATATCTTACAGAATTAGTTTAGCTAGATGGGGAACCCGGATGTTCTCGCGTCTCTCTACTCCAGCCCCTTCCCCCCCTCCTTCTTTCCCTATTTACCATCGCTCCAAATCTCCCTCCCCTACCTCTCTTCCCTTAACCTCTAAACCCACTTCTACTTTCTCTAATCATCCTTCCTCTCTACCTTTCTCCCACCCTCTTCCGCAACATCTTCCACTCCACATTTCACCCCTCTCCGCACCTTTTCCAACCCTCCCCCCTTTCATTTTGAACATTTGCTTGAGGCTAACCCAAATCCAATGCTGGGCTCCTGTTTTGAAGAGACAAATAGACTTTCTATTTTATATACATAGATAAGCAAAGAGCAATATAATAATTAACATATTTTATTCCATCTCTTCCTCACTTCTTTCTCATCCACTCTGCTCTGCTCCTTCAAATCTTCTTTCCGAATTAAACTTCTAAAGTCAAGTGCAATATACATGGATTAGTTGAAATATATTTTCTGGTCCCAAATTTGAAAGTGATGCATCTTGTAGCAGAGAAATGTGGTCATTGGCTCCTGTCACTAGAAGGAAGGTTGACCTGGAGAGTAGAGCTAGATGGATTGATGTGTGTGTGTGTGTGTGTGTGTGTGTGTGTGTGTGTGTGTGTGTGTGTGTGTGTGTGTGTGTGTGTGTGTGTGTGTGTGTACTTGTGACTATGTAAGTGTTTGATCCTGCTAATCCGTAAGACTATGGGTCACTTAGTTTGGTAGTCTTTCTCTTAGTGGGTGAATCTTCTCCCAACGTGTGTACGTCAGTAGATCAATATGTCATTTTGCAAGTAACTCTTTCTTCGTGTATTGCAATCCGTTATAATACATGGAAATTCACATTTTGCTTTGTAACAATATTTGTTGGAGCTAATTAAAGTTTAGCATACATCAAATGCAGTTAAAAAGGTCATTAAATTAGAGGCAAGTTTTTTTTTAAATACCTTAAGACTTGCTAAAATTGATCATAACCAAATCATCTTAAAATGTTCTTTCATTGACGATATACAGACCTGGTTTAATAATTATATCAGAATGGTTATATTATATATATATATATATATATATATATATATATATATATATATATATATATATATATATATATATATATATATATAGTGTATAATATATATCAAATGTTTCGAAATTGGTATTGGAGCTGATTTTCCAATGGGCAAGAATTTTGTATACAAATAGTTGCATATCAAAGTTTAATGGAAAGTGAGGCTGTCGCACTTGAGGAACTCTCACACCATTAGAAAGCGATCCTGAAGCCATAGTTAAGTATTTACACTTTGGAATGTCCTCCCGGGGCATTAATTATTAAATATCAATAAATACACCCTATAATGAGCATAAAGATAAAGAGTCAGTCATAGTTATTAAATAGTTACATATATTTATTTGATAATCAGATTTATTTGTGATTAGTTTGGCTAAAAAAGTTTATTCGGTTTTCGTTACCATAATTTAACGAATTGAACGCCCTCACAAAACGATAAACTAATGAAGGCGCTCGAACCGGAACGTTATCTTTTATCTATGAATGAAGGAAAACCTTCACTTGACTACATTTCTGAGTCGGTTACATTTTTAACGACATGCCAGCAACTAATCCAGGAACTGTTTCCTCGTCTAGAAACAAACGCAGAACTCTATTAGATTTTAATTCCAAAACGGTAAGCTTTTCTCCAGTGTTCAAAATTGCTCTTTTTAGTCTACATGTATTTTAATATTCATATTAATTAATATATTTTATCTGACTCTTCTTTCCTTCTCATCCTTTACCTCTCACCCTTTCCCTCTTCTTCTCCCTTCGGGTCCTTCTCTTACTCTCTCACACACACACACGCACACACACACACACACACACACACACACACACACACACACACACACACACACACACACAGGCACACGCACAGTACCCGAGACTGAGAGGTATGAGCTACGAGGAGAGACTACGGGAATTAAACCTCACTTCGCTGGAAGACAGAAGAGTTAGGGGGGACATGATCACCACATTCAAGATTCTGAAGGGAATTGATAGGGTAGATAAAGACAGTCTATTTAACACAAGGGGAACACGTACAAGGGGACACAGGTGGAAACTGAGTTCCCAAATGAGCCACAGAGATATTAGAAAGAACTTTTTTAGTGTCAGAGTGGTTGACAAATGGAATGCATTAGGAAGTGATGTGGTGGAGGCTGACTCCATACACAGTTTCAAGTGTAGATATGATAGAGCCCAATAGGCTCAGGAACCTGTACACCTGTTGATTGACGGTTGAGAGGCGGGACCACAGAGCCAGAGCTCAACCCCCGCAAACACAACTAGGTGAGTACAACTAGGTGAGTACACACACACTATTTTTCTTTTATCGCCGAGTTCATATCTGCTGGTCCTCCACTCTCTCCAAAATTCACCTATTGATGCCAGAAGCTATACTCATGGATTGGGCGAAATAAGATTTCTGGTTCCAAATTTGAAAGTGATGCGTCTTGAGGTAGAGCGATGTGATCTTTGGCTCTTGCCACCAGGAGGAAGGTTGGCCTGGAGCGAAGAGCTAGATGGATTGGTGTGTGTGTGTGTGTGTGTGTGTGTGTGTGTGTGTGTGTGTGTGTGTGTGTGTGTGTGTGTGTGTGTGTTTGTGTTCTTCAGTGCGTACCTGCGTGCGTGTTTGCACGGCTGCCGTGTTTTTCTGTGTGTATCTGTATTTGTTTTCAATATAAATGGTTGGATCCGGAAGAAATATCGCTCTGGTATAAGATGGTGTTTGATTGCCCTCATTATACTGAACCTTTTGCCTGAGCTCACAGCGGGCTTGGCGAGGCTGTCACACTATATCCGTGAACACGTCAGCTTCGTGTTCATATATATATTATATATTCATATATATGATTATATATATATAATGGTCGTAGACCATTACAACGCACTGAACTCACTCATGTGATAACTTTGGCCATTGGAGAACATTTTTTAACGTTCTCTTTTGTGCATATTTTTTCTAAATTCGTGTTATTCTAGAGACTAGTCAGACAGAAAATAGATACATGTAAGTTGAAAGGCTGAAGTAATGGGAGTGAATTGTTTCTTTGGTAGTACTAATGTGTATATAAGTGCTGGGGATGGGAGGGCAGGAGGGGAAAGGAGAGGCATAACTGTAAGGCAGTTGTTGATGTTGTTTAAGATTCGCTACTTGGAATAAAAGTTCCAAGTAGCACGGGGTATGGTGAGCCCGTAGTGGACTTACCTGGGACAGGAGAGTGGCTGTAACTTGTGTAAGGCAGAAGGATTAAGGCTTAAATACACAGTATGGGGTGTAAATGACAGCTGCCTCGCGTGGGTCAACGAACACTTTGACCTTATCCTTTATTAAAAAAAATTATGTTGTCAGTATCATCAAAATGCAATTAAAAACAGAATAATTCTATTAAAAAGAAAAATATAAATATAAAAACCAGGCAAATAAAAAGACATTATTAATTAATACACTTGACTACTTAAAGAGTATATAAATTTGAAGTATATAACGCATGAGTTACTGTGACTTAACACGCGTCTCAGCTCACCCATTCCACAACACACATGTGCCTCACCTCACCCTGTGCTCCACCTCACACTGTGCTCCACCTCACCCTGTGCTCCACCTCACACTGTGCTCCACCTCACCCTGTGCTCCACCTCACACTGTGCTCTACCTCACCCTGTGCTCCACCTCACCCATTCCACTTCTGCTACTTGTGCCTCACCTCACCCTGTGCTCCACCTCACCCATTCCACTTCTGCTACTTGTGCCTCACCTCACCCTGTGCTCCACCTCACCCTGTGCTCCACCTCACCCATTCCACTTCTGCTACTCACCCAGCGAGCTGAAGCATCGCTCTCTGTGGTTTATTTTCCAGATGTCCGCTATGTGGCCCTTCTCTCCTACAGTTAGTACGAGTGAAACTATATTACACATTTTCATCACAATCCAAATTTTGTAGGTTATCAAAAAAGTATTCCTAATTACAATATACAATTTACTGTCTACGATTATAGATAGCTACTATTCTTGTGCTGTACGGTGACTACTAGTTGCTGACAATTGTGTCGAAGCGGGCAATATAAAGCGCCTGTAAAAGACATTGATGATTGTGATTATTTAACGTCAATAAACTGGAATATGGCGTTGAATCTAGCCTTAATCGAAGGTTGAGATCCCTTGGGGGTTAGATTAATGATCCCCACTACTAAGCTTTCACACTGAACAGCCAGGGCGCTCTCTTCAACCTTCAAGTTAATATAATTATAAACAAAATTCCTTAGATTTGTCTTGAGAATCAGAGCTGTGGAAACCTTAGTGATGGCGCTGAACACTAGACCAATCTTCACGGCTCAACTACAGGTTTGTTGGGGAAGGAGAGGACACTACTTGGCTCTCTTCTCCTCCTACACACACACACAAACAGCTCTCTCTCTATCTCTTTCTCTCCTCGTCTACAGTTTCTGCCACCAGCTTCCGCTTTGACTCTCTCATCATGTTTCCTATCTCTCCTGGGCATCTTCTCTACTCCCTCTTCACCCTCTATGTTTTTGTCCAACTTTGTGATCCTCACCAGCTTATATCCCTCACACCCTCTCTACTCGTTCCATCTCATTTTATCAAGCCACAGATATTTATATCTGCTATATATGTGGCTCTTCCTTACAGACACTCCATAGGAAAAACTAAAGCCGGAGACTGTTATGAGTGAGGACAATCACCCCGACACCTGGTAAACTCTCCCAAATTTAATAAATAAAAATATCGTTATACAAATAATTAAATAAATATATTATTCATTATCAACAAGATATATGTGAGGTCCAAGGGAAGAAGTGTGTAAAAAAAAAGGTCTTATTAATAGAAATGTTGTATTTTTCAAGGTCTCTTGTTGAGGTTACTGGAAATGCTATATAATCTATAATGCTCCATATGCATAGTTTTGGATAAATCTCAGAGTATACACACCACTATATTATATATGCGATGTTCTTATGAGATTTTATTTAAGAGATCCTCTGTTCACAATACGTCCAAGCTGTATGTTATATTGTTTAAGCATTTCTCACAACGTAAATTATATAACATCTTTATGGTACGAAACTGTTATACACTGTTGAATCACGCTCTGTGGCACTGTATAACCTGTACACTATGGCGTCGGGCTCTCTGTGACACTATATAAGCTGTACACTATGGTGTCTGGCTCTCTGTGGCACTATATAACCTATACACTATGGTATCTGGCTCTGTGGCACTATATAGCCGTAT
The DNA here is from genome assembly GCF_040958095.1 of Procambarus clarkii. Lineage (NCBI taxonomy): Eukaryota > Metazoa > Arthropoda > Malacostraca > Decapoda > Cambaridae > Procambarus > Procambarus clarkii. The sequence continues at coordinate 13,669,593 of NC_091232.1, forward strand.
ATTATGATGTCTGGCTCTCTGTGGCACTATATAAGCTGTATATTATGATGTCTGGCTCTCTGTGGCACTATATAAGCTGTACACTATGGTGTCTGGCTCTTTGGTACTATATAGCCGTATATTATGATGTCTGGCTCTCTGTGGCACTATATAACTTATTCGCTATGGTGTCTGGCTCTCTGTGGCCCTATATAAGCTGTACATTATAGTGTCTGTCTCTCTATGGCACTATGTAACCAGTACACTATGATATCTGGCTCTGTGGCACTATATAACTTATACACTATGGTGTCTGGCTCTCTGTGGCACTATATAACTTATTCGCTATGGTGTCTGGCTCTCTGTGGCACTATATAAGCTGTACACATTGGTGGCGGGAGTCAGTGTGCGTCCAGCCCTGGAGATGAGCGGGCGGCAGCAGTGGGTCGCGATAGTTCAGTTCCTCTCCGCTCGCGCTGCCAGTGGCGTCTTGCGTTCTGTATCATTTCGCTCTGTACCGCGACTCGAGTTCTGTGGCTGTACGACAAAGGGGGAATACCGCAAAAGGAAAAATTAAATGTGTTTTGGATTGATGGAAAACTAACACTACCACTTATTAAAATTTGAGACATAGAAACTTTTGGCTCTTAAGCATATATTGAGTGACGTGTTAATGTACACAGTGTTAAAGAATGAGTTTGGGATGACGTACAGTAATATATCCGGCATCGCTATGTAGAACAGTAAGTACTTTTCTACCTCACAGTAGCACCAGTCTGCTTCACAGTAGCACCAGTCTGCCTCACAGTAGCACCAGTCTGCCTCACAGTAGCACCAGTCTGCCTCACAGTAGCACCAGTCTGCCTCACAGTAGCACCAGTCTGCCTCACAATAGCAACAGTCTGCCTCACAGTAGCAACAGTCTGCCTCACAGTAGCAACAATCTGCCTCACAGTAGCCACAGTCTGCCTCACAGTAGCCACAGTCTGCCTCACAGTAGCACCAGTCTGCCTCACAGTAGCAACAGTCTGCCTCACAGTAGCACCAGTCTGCCTCACAGTAGCACCAGTCTGCCTCACAGTAGCACCAGTCTGCCTCACAGTAGCAACAGTCTGCCTCACAGTAGCACCAATCTGCCTCACAGTAGCAACAGTCTGCCTCACAGTGGCAACAGTCTGCCTCACAGTAGCACCAGTCTGCCTCACAGTAGCAACAGTCTGCCTCACAGTAGCAACAGTCTGCCTCACAGTAGCACCAATCTGCCTCACAGTAGCAACAGTCTGCCTCACAGTGGCAACAGTCTGCCTCACAGTAGCACCAGTCTGCCTCACAGTAGCACCAATCTGCCTCACAGTAGCAACAGTCTGCCTCACAGTGGCAACAGTCTGCCTCACAGTAGCACCAGTCTGCCTCACAGTAGCACCAGTCTGCCTCACAGTAGCAACAGTCTGCCTCACAGTAGCAACAGTCTGCCTCACAGTAGCAACAGTCTGCCTCACAGTAGCAACAGTCTGCCTCACAGTAGCACCAGTCTGCCTCACAGTAGCACCAGTCTGCCTCACGGTAGTACCAGTCGGCCTCACAGTAGCACCAGTCTGTCTCACAGTAGCACCAGTCTGCCTCACAGTAGCACCAGTCTGCCTCACGGTAGTACCAGTCGGCCTCACAGTAGCACCAGTCTGCCTCACAGTAGCAGCAGTCGGCCTCACAGTAGCACCAGTCGGCCTCACAGTAGCACCAGTCTGCCTCACAGTAGCACCAGTCTACCTCACAGTAGCAACAGTCTGCCTCACAGTAGCAACAGTCTGCCTCACAGTAGCACCAATCTGCCTCACAGTAGCACCAGTCTGCCTCACAGTAGCACCAGTCGGCCTCACAGTAGCACCAGTCTGCCTCACAGTAGCACCAGTCGGCCTCACAGTAGCAACAGTCTGCCTCACAGTAGCAACAGTCTGCCTCACAGTAGCACCAGTCGGCCTCACAGTAGCAACAGTCTGCCTCACAGTAGCAACAGTCTGCCTCACAGTAGCACCAGTCTGCCTCACAGTAGCAGCAGTCGGCCTCACAGTACTCTTGCATGTATATGAAGAGAAACCTTTGTTTATAGTCTCAACTAGCTTAACATTTTCACCTCATGATTACCTTAACTAATTGTCAAAATATAATAAATCCCTTACGAAATAATTAATGAATTAACTTTGAAGTATAACAAAATGTAAGAATTATATTGAAATAGGCATCATATATACATATATATATATATATATATATATATATATATATATATATATATATATATATATATATATATATATATATATATATATAGACATCTACCATGTCTAGTAATATTTTACTAGACGCTCGACCACTCTGGCCTAGTGCCCCACTCTAACTAGGTCTCTGATCATTCAGCCAAGGTCACTCTAGCAAGATCTTCGATCACACTAGCTATGCGCGCGACCACTCCAGCGAGCTCAACCACTCAACTAAGACACAAAGGAGGCTGTAATTGCGCACGAAATAATATATTGTTACCGTGTGTGGGCCTCGGTGCTCTGAGCTCTGGTAGTAGAGTGAGCTGTCAGCGTGAGGCTCTCAAAGGAGACGTGTTAATACAACAAAGTACTGTGTTAAATTGGAACAATACAATAACCAGTCACATAACTGTATTATGAAAAGCTTCAACGGAAGAATTACAGAAGCTTGTGTTAAGTGATGTAAGTAAAGCGATAGGATGGCAGATTTAACTGTGCAGTCGCGTGGTTTTAATATAAGTGATAAAGTGTAATATAACACTGTAGTGTACTCCAGTTGTAAAGTATAATGCAAATAGTGAGTCTGAGTGGAGAATTACAGTGCTGGAGTCTTGGAGAGTACCAGCAAGGTGCCGGAGGCTGACTCTTAGATGTGTGTGTGTGTGTGTGTGTGTGTGTGTGTGTGTGTGTGTGTGTGTGTGTGTGTGTGTGTGTACGTACTCACCTATTTGTGCTTGCGGGGGTTGAGATCGGGCTCATTGGTACCACTTCTCAAATGTCAATCAACTGGTGTACAGATTCCTGAGCCTACTGGGCTCTGTCATATCTACATTTGAAATTGTGTATGGAATCAGCCTCCACCCGTGTGTGTGTGTGTGTGTGTGTGTGTGTGTCACGAGCACACTATACCGAGTCCGGCTATATGTCTTCTCCTCCAGTACACAGTGCCGGGAAACCGCACCATAATCCGTGTGACTTACAGTTCCTCGACAGGGAACATCGTCATTATAACGGATCCTATCATAACACACCTGTTGGATCGTATAGCTCATATAACACCTGTAGAAGCCCAGCTATAATAACACATCTGTTGGAGCATATAGCTCTTATAACACCCGTAGAAGCCTAGCTGTTAAAACACACCTGTAAAAGTACAGCTGTCATGAACCCCTGAAGAACAGGTGTCATAAGGCATGTCATATGACACTTGTTGTAATGCTCCTTACACCAGCACATACTCTTCGCTGACCCGTCATTTACACGTTTTTTCTCGAACGTTCACAGTTGGTAGTTTATGAATGACATGGGCATGAAAGACAAGGTCATGAATGACAAGGTCATGAAAGACAAGGGCATGAAAGACAAGGTCATGAATGACAAGGGCATGAATGACAAGGGCATGAATGACAAGGGCATGAATGACAAGGGCATGAATGACAAGGTCATGAATGACAAGGTCATGAATGACAAGGTCATGAATGACAAGGTCATGAATGACAAGGGCATGAATGACAAGGGCATGAATGACAAGGGCATGAATGACAAGGTCATGAGTGACAAGGTCATGAATGACAAGGGCATTAATGACAAGGGCATGAATGACAAGGGCATGAATGACAAGGGCATGAATGACAAGGGCATGAATGACAAGGGCATGAATGACAAGGGCATGAATGACAGGGGCATGAATGGCAAGGTCATGAATGACAAGGTAGTGAATGATAAGGCTGTGAATGACGAAGGCGTGATGACCAAGGGGGGGGGATAAATGATAAGGTCCTATTTTTGATACCACATACCTGCCCGCCCAGGAAATTCTTATGGGCTGTAAATAACGCCTTGTGTACCGCCGGGATCAAAGATTACAGTCTGACTAGATAATCGATGTTCTATTAAGACAATTCCAATAATTGGTGGATAGTTGCTTGCTGCCAGAACTGGGGCACGCCTATTTGTTCATATAAAATATAATATGTATATATTATAGATTTACATTTATATCTAATGCTACTAAAAAGAATCTCACCCGAGTCTAATTTGGCAGTGATGTTTAGTACAGAAAGTAATGCAGTGTAAAATTGTCTCCTCTCCTCTCCCTCACAACTATCTTCAGAGGATAAAATTGCAACTCTGAAATTAAATTCGGTGTCTTGTCCTCATAATTGGCGTCCCGGCATGAGTTATTTCTGGCAAACAGGTTTATTACCGAGTGATGTAGCACAGGCTTGTAATGCCAATTTATTTCTTCATATCGGGCTCGCTAAGGTATATATATCAGCTTGTGGAGTAGGAGCGAGAGGGAGTTGTGGAGGTAATGGTGGCCCCTCTGGTGGTGGAGGGGTGGTAGTGGTGGGGGTGTGGTTGGTGGTGGTGGTGGTGGTGGTGGTAGTTGTGTTGGTTCGTGCTTGAGGGGCCTTGGGAGGGTGTTAGTGAGAATAGTGGGTAATGTTTCGTAGCGTAGTGGTAGTAGTAACGGTTGGTGCTTGTGTTGGTAGGATGATAGTGGTGATGATCGGCACCTTTGTAAGTGGTTGTGGTACTAGAGGAACAGTAGTGATGATGACACTGGTTGTAATATTGATAATGGAGCGGTGAGCGTTTATTATATAAAATAACATGACTGTACAATCTACCACTAGATTGCATAGGTTATGACCCATACCCTTTACCCTTGCCAAGATAAATGCAATAAACCAATCATACAAGGTGACCTTACACAGGTATATACATATATATATATATATATATATATATATATATATATATATATATATATATATATATATATATATATATATGTGTGTGTGTGTGTGTGTGTGTGTGTGTGTGTGTGTGTGTGTGTGTGTGTACTCACCTGGTTGTACTCACCTAGTTGTGCTTGCGGGGGTTGAGTTCTGGCTCTTTGGTCCCGCCTCTCAACCGTCAAACAACAGGTGTACAGGTTCCTGAGCCTATTGGGCTCTATCATATCTACACTTGAAACTGTGTATGGAGTCAGCCTCCACCACATTGCTTCCTAATGCATTTCATTTGTCAACCACTATGCAATCCATTTGTCAACCACTACTACACACTGTCAACCACTACACACACACACACACTGTGTGTGTGTGTGTGTGTGTGTGTGTGTGTGTGTGTGTGTGTGTGTGTGTGTGTGTGTGTGTGTGTGTGTGTGTGTGTAAATCACGAAAAATAAACACGTGATTAAATATGTGACAGTGTCAGACCACGGAAGGAAAATTGAAACAGGAATTTCCTTAAGTACTTTCGTATATCAATACATCTTTAGAAGGAGATGTATTATATATATATATATATATATATATATATATATATATATATATATATATATATATATATATATATATATATATATATATATATATACAATTACCTGTTAGGATTTTGGAGGTCTCTACTCAAGAGCGAATCTGGTCAGGCGGTTATCCATCCATTTCTAGACGTAATCCCTCTGATCGAATGAGGCGCTCTGTCTAAGGACGCAACCATTGTCAAAGTTTTCTCTAAAAATAACACTGACCTTTCATAAAGTTCAATATCACTTATCACCTCTGGCACACACCTGTCACCCCATGACACTGACCACATGTCACTCCAGTGATACCCTGACATACCACTGACACCAATGACACCAACGATTCAAATGTCTCTGCCATATGTTACAAGAAAGACTCTTGTGACACACCATTGACACACGTTACATCACAAATAAACTCCAATATTTAGTGTCAAAAACGTATACGCGCGAGTGTGTGTGTGTGTGTGTGTGTGTGTGTGTGTGTGTGTGAGTGTGTGTGTGTGTGTGTGTGTGTGTGTGTGTGTGTGTGTGTGTGTGTGTGTGTGAGTGTGAGTGTGTGTGTGTGTGTGTGTGTGTGTGTGTGTGTGTGTGTGTGTGTGTTTCAAATGAGTTCTCAAACATTAAGTGTGTACGAGAAAACAATTATCGAACTGTTGATTCTAATGGATCATTATGACGAGGAGGTTCTGGACAAGCGTGGGTGATATTACGGTCCAAACTGGAGTAAAAATGTGAAAATTCCAGGAACCTGAGCACGAGACGAGGGTCAGACCTGCACCTCGCCGCGCCGTGTATTCAATAACATGTAAATCTCTTACCGCTGTTGAGGTAAAATGAGAGTTTATAATAAATCAAACTGATGTTATGAGTTTCATGATGCTGCTAGTGGTTTTCTTTTTATTTGTAAATGCATTTTTATCTCTTTCCTTTCTCTCTCTCTGCTCGTGGTGTCACGTGTATCTATTACATATTGAAAGGACTTACTCCAAGCGCAAGTTGGCCAAGAAACAATTCACGGCTGCTGTTCTAATGCTTTTGAGAATGGCAGAGCCAACTTGTGGCTAATGATGGCTGAGCGCCCTGTGTTGTGGGTTGGCGAATTCTGTTTGTCCACGAACTTAGGCTAGGTGAAAATCCTTTTACATTACAGTAAATAATTGTCATAAGAAGGTACCAAGCCGTGAAGACTATGTAACATTATGCATAAAAATTAAACCGTTAACGTTTCTCAGGCATAAAAGGCTCAGATATGCAAACAAATGCAACCAGAACGGATCAAAGACTGGTGAAGAGATCAGTCTTGTTATGATACCAAATTCTATTAAAAATTTACTGAACATGTTTGAGTCATTCCCATAACTAGAATGAACCAAAGAATATTTAATATATACGTAAAAATGTATAATGCAGTTGATATATGGTTTAATATGAGTTTTATGTAATGTGTTAAGGTAAAATCCGATGGCATTGGGTAGGGAGGTGACGTCGTATGCGTTGCCAACTCTCTACATGTCACGTGACCTGGCACAGATATTGTCACGATTTCATACAGAAATCACAATAGCGTTATACATCGAATGAACAAATCCACAAGGGGGATTTGCGGATTTGTGGGTTAAGGCGCGTCCGAGATCCTCTAGGACGTGGGTTCGAACTCTCATCACGGTCCATTGTGGATTTGATCATTGTCACGATTAGTTACTTGGGCATCAGATTCGAGGGAATAATAGGAAATGACATTGCAGACGAAGCTGCAAAACTTGCTACTAAGAGGAGAAATGTAGACATTTACATACCACAGAGTCTATCACAGATTAAGAAAGTAATTAGAAACAGAGCAATGCAAAAGACGTACAGTGACCACAACACAGCAGTTGCAACATCAGGATCTGCGGGTTGGTACAAGAATTCAACCAACTACGAACCACTTAGTTTGATGAAAGGGAAAAGTAGAGCAACAGAAGTGCATTTACATCGCATCAGGCTTGGATACCCATGTGCATGGGAAATAGGCTTACAGGTTCCGGAAGATGAGAGGAAATGTCAACACTGTAGAGAAATGCCCGACAGACCACTGGAATATTATCTAACACAGTGCACAGTTACAAACCCATTAAGATTTCAACTTAGATTCAACAGAGCAGAAGAAGTTGTTAAACACATATGGCAAAATCTTACTGAAGCGACCATACGAGTCATAAATACTCATACTCCGCTCAAGTAAAACAGAAACAAGCAACACTTAGTGGGCCAACCAGAGGCTTAGGGCCCGCGCAGGAATATCACTGCAAAAAAAAAAAAAATCAGATTCGAGTCTAAACAGCAACGATGAATTTTAATATATTCATGTTATCTTTGGTGATATTCAGTAACATTTGCTACTAGGAAATATATTTATTCAAGGATATATACATTTGGACAAAAGAGTTACTGCTTCTGTAACAACTGTCGATGTGAAACTGTCGACAACCCGTTTCATAATCATCTTTAAAGGTCATCTTGAGTCTATAACAGCAATGTGAATTATTTGAGACATTCTGCATTCGTCACTCCAGACATCCAGATTAAGTGGACAAATGGTCGAGGTCTTTGTTAGAAGTTCTATCGTTTGTGCTAATCAGCGTTTCTGAGACATTTATGTTGACACTGATCTTCGTCTCGACAAGAGAAGACAAATTGGAACTGGACAGTCCCTATTTACAGAAGAGGAATCACCTTAACGGACATGTTGGCAATAATCTTGTGAGCTACTTTGGGAATTTGCAGATAATTTAGTTTCCGTATATAACTGGCTGTCGAGAAGCGAGTGGTGAAGGCAGTGTCTCTCCTCCCTAGCGAGCAGGAAGGCTGCGAGGATTTCTGCATAAAAATGTATTAACTAAAACTTGACACCGAATCTTAATTCCTTAAATATTTAATGTGAGTGAAAGTGAACAATTAACTGCTTATTTTATGTAACATTCTCATGCAGTTGATTATTTTGAATATAAAATTATAAATTTGTCATGCCTTTACACACTAGAATACCTAGTATCAATTCCCTTGGATCTGAGGTGACTACCGCCGTACTAGACCACTGAGATGACCACCGTGACTGGGAGGACGAACCATCGTCCTCCCAGTTACGAGGGAGGTGGTCAGTGCTGCCTCCATAAGACTGCCGCCATTCCAGAATGTGAGAATAAGCAGCAGGAGTAAAACCAGCTACGAAGATTAAATTATTTAGAAACTTTTCTCTCAGGGAAATGAATAAATTACATTCGAGGGAACCTTACAAACTCTCTTCAAATGAATGTAAAAACAATTCTTCTCTTACCTTTAATATTATGATATAATAATAATAGTTTTTTACTACTTTGTTATTTATATCCAACACAATAACATTGCAGAGACAAAAAATACTTGTATCCCTTAAGAAGTTTACCATTTACTGTAAAAGTAAACTACTATTGCAGCATTAAGGTATTCCTGCCTTTGAGTGACTAATATTTACGTCTACAGATCAGCCCTCTCATGCACCTTATGAATTCAAACAAGCCAGATAATGTTATTTAAGAATGACAAAAAATAATCTGTTTAAATATACGGCTATAAATGTATCGAAGCAGCTTGTCCATGTTACAAGGTCCCGACATTGTCTCCCAACAACTACAGAAAGAACATAATTGTCAGCGAAGGTAACCATACCATTACGGGCTTCCCTTGCCCAACTTCAGCCACTCTATTAACTCTCTATGTTCCCGGACGGTCAGTCGCCTCGCTGACCGAGTTAGCGAGGCACGGCGTGGGGTCCCCCACACTATAAAAACATATTAGAAGCAGCGGCACGCATGACCTGCGTGTATATAGAGTGGAAGAGCGTAGTGTCTCCTGGCTGTGGTCGACTATACTACACTGCAACCACACTTTCCCCTGGTAGTGTGTCTCTTCACCAACTGCATATATGGAGAAGAATACCTGGCTGTGGTCGACTATACTACACTGCAACCACACTTGCCCCTGGTAGTGTGTCTCTTCACCAACTGCATATATGGAGAAGAATACCTGGCTGTGGTCGACTATACTACACTGCAACCACACTTGCCCCTGGTAGTGTGTCTCTTCACCAACTGCATATATGGAGAAGAATACCTGGCTGTGGTCGACTATACTACACTGCAACCACACTTGCCCCTGGTAGTGTGTCTCTTCACCAACTGCATATATGGAGAAGAATACCTGGCTGTGGTCGACTATACTACACTGCAACCACACTTGCCCCTGGTAGTGTGTCTCTTCACCAACTGCATATATGGAGAAGAATACCTGGCTGTGGTCGACTATACTACACTGCAACCACACTTGCCCCTGGTAGTGTGTCTCTTCACCAACTGCATATATGGAGAAGAATACCTGGCTGTGGTCGACTATACTACACTGCAACCACACTTGCCCCTGGTAGTGTGTCTCTTCACCAACTGCATATATGGAGAAGAATACAGCATTCAGCAGAGTGAAACGTGGGAATTGATGCTTTACAGGCTTGTTTAAGTCATATGCCTCCATATGAAGGTGCTTCGCCCGGCCTCAAAACGCGCACCTTGACAAATATCAACCTTGATGTAAAGAAATGTGTTCATCAACAAAAAAAAGTAATAATTGTTCGCCGACAAATAAAAAATCCAATTATATTTCTCAAATTGTGGTGGGAATTAATTTAAAACAATTTTGTTATCATGAAGTATTACAACTGCAAATACTGCAGTATTTGCAGTCATGCAAATACTGCATGACTGCGAATACAATCTTTAAAAATATCTCTGACCAATAAAAAATTGTTGTCTTCAAAATGTATCTTCCTAGAGAATGAGAACGCGTTTCTCAAATCTCACACAACAACATACATCATGTCTCATACAACAACATACATCATGTCTCCCACAACAACATACATCATGTCTCCCACAACAACATTTATCATGTCTCCCACAACAACATACATCATGTCTCACACAACAACATTCATCATGTCTCCCACAACAACATACATCATGTCTCCCACAACAACATTCATCATGTCTCACACAACAACATTCATCATGTCTCACACAACAACATATATCATGTCTCCCACAACAACATTCATCATGTCTCACACAACAACATTCATCATGTCTCCCACAACAACATTCATCATGTCTCACACAACAACATTCATCATGTCTCACACAACAACATTCATCATGTCTCCCACAACAACATTCATCATGTCTCACACAACAACATTCATCATGTCTCACACAACAACATACATCATGTCTCAAACAACAACATTCATCATGTCTCACACAACAACATACATCATGTCTCCCACAACAACAACAACATACATCATGTCTCCCACAACAACAACAACATACATCATGTCTCACACAACAACATTCATCATGTCTCACACAACAACATTCATCATGTCTCACACAACAACATTCATCATGTCTCACACAACAACATACATCATGTCTCACACAACAACATTCATCATGTATCACACAACAACATTCATCATGTCTCACACAACAACATTCATCATGTCTCACACAACAACATACATCATGTCTCACACAACAACATACATCATGTCTCACACAACAACATTCATCATGTCTCACACAATAACATTCATCATGTCTCACACAACAACATTCATCATGTCTCCCACAACAACATTCATCATGTCTCACACAACAACATTCATCATGTCTCACACAACAACTTGACTCATATCTCTCATAACATCACAGCATCAAATCTTCTGATGCGTTTCTATTTTCTTTCCCAGTACAAATGCGATTTTCCGGCAGCTTCATCATCATCATCAGCCCCGAGATTCTCCTCTCGACCACGACGCAAAAATGTGTTTTACACTGCCAATAGATGGCGCTGAGAACGGATATTTCGTTGGTGCCTTTCTTCCTTTGTTTATCTTTCTGTCTGTTTGCTCCTCTCTCTCTCTCTCTCTCTCTCTCTCTCTCTCTCTCTCTCTCTCTCTCTCTCTCTCTCTCTCTCTCTCTCTCTCCCTCCTTATCTGTAGTAATGCATTATATCTAAGAAATAAGCACTGACAGGTGACATGGCTGAAGAATGTAAATGGAGGATAAGGTATAACGGAATGTAAATAAGACATAAAATACATCAACACAAAAATAAATCATGAAAAAATGTATATAAATCGGATATGCTTAGATTTAGGAAACACCTGGGTAAATACTAGCTCAGGAAATACAGCAACTGATTTATGTAACGAATTATCGTGTGACATAATCGACGTGGAATTGATTAAAGCTTTGGATATAAATACATATACGAGCTTGTTTTGGGTGAATAAAAATAGGAGAAGCCTCGTATGGACCAAACAGGCCTCTTGCTGTTTCTTGAATTCTTATTCTCTTCTTACTATGGAAGTAAACCTCATTTACCGAGATGGAAAAATATAGATGCCTGTATTGATATCTTATTGATTTGGGTAAAAAATGGGAAAAAGAAATCCATCCACAATAACGCAGTAAAACACATATATAAACAGGTTCTCGCAAACACATGAGGTACGTCACATTCGATCACACACACACACACACACACACACACACACACACACACACACACACACACACACACACACACGTACGTCTTCTGTTACTCAATGAAGTTCATCATGTAACTGCTCTTCCTCGATCCTCCTGTCTGCCACTGCCCAGTTGTGGGTCACTCGCTGTACCTCTGCTGAAAACCTTTTATCACTTAAAAATCCCACCCACATAGCAACGCGACCAGCCCACATCGCCAGGGCGTGCAACATTCTTCTCTGCCTTGTTCTTTAAATTTTGCAGCTGATTCATGTGATATGTCGGGAATTCTTTTCTGCATGATATATTTGGGATCGAAGGTGCGTGTAGCTAGAGGCGGGTAGAATATGGGAGGGCTAGAGGGGGGTGGAGGGATAGAGGGGGGGTTAGGGAAGGGTGTGAAGGGGTATGGATGGGGTATGGGATGAACAGCAGTTTAGAACATAGGGGGATACTGGATAAAGGACAATTTGGAGTGTTAAGGACCAAGGGAATGAAACAGTGGAAGGGAGGGTGGCAGATCGTGGAATGGAAACCAGAGAGAACTTGGTAATTATGGGAGAAAAGAAAAGTTTAAGTTGAAAAGTATAACATGTGTGAATATGAAGCTACGTCAGGAGAGAAGAGAATACACATTCAGCTTTGTGGTATAAACCTGAGCAAAATGCTGGGAGGGAGAGAGTTGGGTCAACAGGCTCTCCTGGTACCACAAGTAGTTTGTCTTGGACCCCAGAACTGGGTTTCATGCTGATAAGAACTGTTAGTTTCTACCCCAAAAAAAATCTAATGGGCCCTCAATCATTTTCTTCTGAATCAAAAATAATATATTCTATGCTTCAATTTGTTTCGAGCCGAAATCCATAATGTGTTCTCACTCTCTAATCCGTTCTTACTGGACCAAAAAGCCGTGACTAGGCTCTGATATCTCTGAAACCAAGAGCTCAAAACTGCGTGCAATGAACTTAAAATCGTGTATAATAGATTAAAAAATTGGGTCCTGGGCTCATGAATCGTTTGTATCTGACGCCAGACATTCTTTTACGAGACCTCAAAGCATCTTTTCCCTAGGGAGCCGGTCGGCCGAGCGGACAGCACGCTGGACTTGTGATCCTGTGGTCCTGGGTTCGATCCCAGGCGCCGGCGAGAAACAATGGGCAGAGTTTCTTTCACCCTATGCCCCTGTTACCTAGCAGTAAAATAGGTACCTGGGTGTTAGTCAGCTGTCACGGGCTGCTTCCTGGGGGTGGAGGCCTGGTCGAGGACCGGGCCGCGGGGACACTAAAGCCCCGAAATCATCTCAAGTTAACCTCAAGATAGTTCCTAAAACCGTATTTCCTTGGGATCCCATAAGCCGTGTTCATTATTCCAACAAGTTATATTTAGGTCTCCATCCCGTGTCTTCTTGGCTTTCAAAGTGCTGTTTATGGCCCACAAACTGCTTTACCAGACCCATAAAACAGTGATCCCTAAGCGCCTAATGCTATTTGACAATTGGCCCCGAATATTCAAGGACAATCTTGAAAACGCATGAACTCGACCAAACCCAGCGCGCCAGGGACCCAAAACCAGGGGGTTTGGACCTGAAAATAGTATTCCAATTTTCACCCAAACCCGTGTGTCTTAGAACTAAAACAGTCATGCTGAACGAATTTGGTAGAGGGTTGCAGCGACGTCGTCTAGGACACCTTCCCCCAGTATATAATGTTGTGTGGCTTGGGTCATCCCGCCTGCTTTTTATGGCTATATTACCCAGAATATTACCTCATTATCTTATCCCAGGACAAAGATATCATTCCTTATTTTATCGTGACAGGGGATGAACTGCATTATTTTTTTTATTCCAACAGGGGAAAAATTTGCGTAATTATCTCCCTGCAGGAAAGGCAAAGATATCATGAATTATTTTGCCACTGGACGAACCACATTATTTTTTCTATTCCAGGAGGGATAAAATGCTCACCATCATCTTATTCCGGGAGGAGCTAAACAACACCGTTATCTCCTCCACGGACGGTCTCACTTTCTCAGCCAAGACACCGTCGTCAGCTGAAGGACATAATTTTTTTATAGGCTGAGGACGGAGGGTCTCCTCATGCTCCAGGCGTCGTCAGGGGAACATGACGCCAGATTGAATTTACAGCTGTGGTAGTGCCTAGAAAAGTTATGAGGAGCGCCGTGTTGGTGGTGGAGGTTGTGTGCCTCTGGTGGTGTTGGGTTGACGCAAGTGGTGGTGGTGGTGGTGCTGGTACTGGGGGTGTTGAATTAGGTGGTGGTTGTGTTCCTCTGGTGGTGTTGGGTTGACGCAAGTGGTGGTGGTGGTGCTGGTGCTGGGGGTGTTGAATTAGGTGGTGGTTGTGTTCCTCTGGTGGTGTTGGGTTGACGCAAGTGGTGGTGGTGGTGCTGGTGCTGGGGGTGTTGAATTAGGTGATGGTAGTGTTCCTCTGGTGGTGTTGGGTTGACGCAAGTGGTGGTGGTGGTGGTGCTGGTGCTGGGGGTGTTGAATTAGGTGGTGGTTGTGTGCCTCTGGTGGTGTTGGGTTGACGCAAGTTGTGGTGGTGGTGCTGGTACTGGGGGTGTTGAATTAGGTGGAGGTTGTGTGCCTCTGGTGGTTGTGTTGGGTTGACGCAAGTGGTGGTGGTGGTGGTGCTGCTGGTGCTGGGGGGTGTTGAATTAGGTGGAGGTTGTGTGCCTCTGGTGGTTGTGTTGGGTTGACGTTGGAGGTGGTGATGGTGTTGACTCAGGCGGTTGTTATGGTGTTGGGTTGACTCAGGTGGTGGTGATGGTGGTCGTGGCTCAGGTGGTAAAGGTGTCGAGGACTCCAAGAACATCGTACTGAATATGTTTAATAAATGCTTCTAGCTGTCCCTCTGTCATTGACACAGAGAGCGACCCCGTCAGTGACACTATGACACCACGAATTACAATAAATGTACAAAGTCAGTTTAGTCGTCCACCTCAAGCCTTTACTAACTCCCGTGACTCTGCCTCATGTGTCAAGTTAGTTGTTAAACTTGTGGACGTCACTGAATTACTTGACACTCTAATGTATGAAGCAGGTGTCCATTACTGCCCCAGCTGGACGCCAGATATTATTAGAAGTTAAATTAGTGTCATTAGTTACAAGTTCTGTGGGTTGTTGCTGGACTTCTTGGTTATTTCTTTTATATTTATTGACCTGGCAAAGTTACGATCTATGTTCACAATGTTCAGTGATAAAGTCTGCTTTTATGGCCTTCTATTACAGATAGTTTAAGAAAAGTAAGTCAAGAAATCTTTGGAGGAAAACTTAATTCTTTCAACCCATATTATTTATATATATAAATATATATATGTCGTACCTAGTAGCCAGAACGCACTTCTCGGCCTACTATGCAGCGCCTGATTTGCCTAATAAGCCAAGTTTTCATGAATTAATGTTTTTTCGACTACCTAACCTACGTAACCTAACCTAACCTAACTTTTTCGGCTCCCTAACCTAACCTAACCTATAAAGATAGGTTAGGTTAGGTTAGGTAGGGTTGGTTAGGTTCGGTCATATATCAACGTTAATTTTAACTCCAATGAAAAAAAAATTGACCTCATACATAATGAAATGGCTTCATCATTTCATAAGAAAAAAATTAGAGAAAATATATTAATTCAGGAAAACTTGGCTTATTAGGCAAATCGGGCCTTGCGTAGTAGGCTGAGAAGCGCGTTCTGGCTACTAGGTACGACATTATATATATATATATATATATATATATATATATATATATATATATATATATATATATATATATATATATATATATATATATATACGGCTGGTGTTGAGGTCACGAGTGAGGAGCAACACAGAGGAAGTCACGATCTATGAGCGTGCTAATGCTCGTGCTTATTATAGATTGATGGTCAGTGTGGTAGTTGTAGTTGTATACGGAATTGGTGATTGTAGTGGTTGTGGTGGCTGGTGTGGTAGTTGGTGGTTTAGATGTGGTAGTTTGTGGCTGTGATGGCTGATGTGGTAGGTGGCTGATGTGGTAGGTGGAGGTTGTGGAGTGGTAGTTGGTGGTTGTGGTGTGGTAGTTGGTGGTTGTGGTGTGGTAGTTGGTGGTTGTGGAGTGGTAGTTGGTGGTTGTGGAGTGGTAGTTGGTGGTTGTGGTGGCCGATGAGGTACTCAACACGAGGAGTGAGTGATTTCTGCTGTTGCGACCATGAGTGATCAGTCGGCTATTGATCTCCAGAGAGCATTATATTTACTCAAATCATTTTTATGATCCACTTTATTCCGAATCATAAATTATATTTATACAGTGTTTATCAATAAATTATGTACAATGAATAATATTTGCAATCGGGATTATTTATAGATTTTCTTTGCCACAGTAATTTTTTAAAAAGCGTAATTCGTATTATATGTATATATGTTCATGAATATTTATTTTCTTTAATTTTCAAGTTTTCTTGAAAATTAAATAATATAATTTTTCTTGAAAATTAAATAATATAATTTTTCTTGAAAATTAAATAATATAATTTTTCTTGAAAATTAAATAACATATAATATTATCATTGTCTAACACACACTCTCAAACTGCTCCACTAAACACCTTTCTCCATGAACCTTAACTTGGTTACTTTGCCTGTGTCTCAGCTAGTCTCTTTCTAGCTATAGTTTGACAAGTACTGTTGTCCTGGTCACGACCAGGACACCACAATAATGGTGTCGAGGGACACAACCATTACACCATAGTAATGGTGTCGAGGGACACGACCAGGACACCATGTAAGCTTGAGATAATTGGCAAGTTTGAGCATGCCCTTTAAATTAAATGAATTTTCCTTTAAAAAATAATTTTGAAAAATCAAGTTATTGCTAACCATCAAAATAACAAATAATAAGAATATTGTTTAAAATGTTGGCTGAATTAATTACATTTTTCACATGACGCAACAGAGCAGTAGGAATGCTTGATAGTACCTAGTTGGGAATCGATAACAATGGCTAATGGTTTCTATGATTAAAGTTATTTATATTCCAACTGGGAACAATGAGAGACAATTCGTTGGGCAGCGAGAGATCTCGGTATCAACGAACACGCATCGCTAAGTTCCTATTGCTTCAGGTGCCAAATGTGAGTTCCTCTCACACCATCACCTCCGAAGCTGTCTTTATATATCACACTTTTTTATTCCCATTCTTCGTACTCTCATCTCATTAGGGGAAGGGGATTGGTTGCCTCGTTGTCTCCCTCCAGCCAATCCGCAGGTCGATCCATTTCTTCCTATCTTGATTCAGGTCATCGCTTCCTCGGTCTGATCTTCATCGCTTCTCGTCTCTTTATTTTCAGCCTTTGTCTTTATTTATTTGATTTAGTTATCTCTTTAATACGTGTTCGTAACAAAACTTGGGTCATTTAATTCTGAAATACTGTTTTAGTCCATCTGATAATTTATCTTTCGTGTAACTATCTCTGTTTCATTTCCTCTATGTATCATCATATCTATATATATTATCTCGATGTTTTCTCAATTCTCTGTTCTGTAAGGCCTTTGTTTCCTATTCTCACTATTCTTCCATCTCTGTTCTCTAGCCCATCTGTTGCAACGCCTCTGATCCATCACTTCAATCCGTTCTGTTCTGCCACCTATTCCCATCTTCTCTGTTCCATCTCAGTTTCAGCGCATCTACTCTTTGTTTTATCTCTATTTAATCAACTTTCTTCTCTATCACTTTTGATCCCTGACCTCTTTGTTGTTCATCTCTCTGTTCCTCAACTCCCTGTTCCTCACCTCTCTGCTTTCTCACCTTATTATTTCCACTGTCCTCTCCTTTTTACCATTATTCTTCATGGAAAGTCTCCCTATTATCACCCAAGTGATCTTTGCCACCCACGTAAACATAAATACGTGTTTCACCACCCTAGGAAAGGGTAGTGAAATACGTATTTAATAAATACGTATTTCGCCTCAGTTATTATTTACAGTCGGTGACCGACAATTAATTGACTCACAAAACTTAAAGACTTTCATCGCAAAGCTCCGTCGCTTAAAAAATTATTTAAATTAGCATTTATTCATCTTTTGAGTAAGAAAATAAGTTTTTAATTTGTGGCTCTAGTGTACAGAGTTCCTTTAAAGTTCTTATCCCTAACTCTTGTGACTAGTTTCTGCTCTTATAAATTCTTGAAACAGTACAGCATTATTGAATCACTTACGACACCCGAGGAACTGAAATAAGCTTTTCGTCCCTCCTCGGTGCTCGTAGTAATTCCAGACACGCATCGTTCTCCTCCAAAAAACTCTCATGGGACTCTTGAAACTTTTGGTAGTAAACGAACATCAATGAGTTCCATACCCAAACTTTTAATGCACCTCAGTAAACAGGGAACTCATTCAACATTTGTGATTATACTCTGCCAGGAGCCGCAGCAATACACACAGCCGAAACACTTCTCCAAACACAAGGGAATTCCTCAACAACATGGCACTCCTCCGTAATTTGCGGTTCCTCCACTAAGCCACAATGGTCTGGTATTATCATGGATCGTAGCCGCATTGCTCCCTTATCTCTCACATTCTCTTACTGCAAGCCATTTATATCACTGAGCCGGGAGTTAAGGAGAGGGCGAGAGACAGAGGCAGATACAAAGAGACACAGCAATAGACAGAGACACAGAAACCGAGAAGTAAAAACAGAGAAAAAATAAAGATGATTGATAAACATAAGCAAGTCGACAAACAGAATAAACGTTTTACAAAGAGAATGCAATCAAAGATCAAGAAAGAGATCTCAGTGTGTCTTACAGCTCTGTGGTCCAAGACATGATCCTCAATAGTCTTGAGGGTCCCACTTGTTTCCTCTGGCAAAAAAATACAGACATTATCGTCTCCTCGGGGGATAATTAATAAGGATTAATGATTTTCTGGTGACTGAGCCCTCAATTTCTTGCGTCGTTTGATGGCAGCGTGATGTTAATGGACCTCACAGTCACGCCAAACATCCAACAACTTTACGACACAAGGAACTCTTCAAGCAGGCTGGACACTTAAGAATGGCTCGTGAAGGAAGCAACTTATTTATATTTCCAAAAGGCGTTTATTTCCTCTTGCCTGATTTTCCAGCCCATCTTCCTGTTTAGGTAGTACTTATAGCAACGATGAGGACCATAGTGTGTGTGTGTGTGTGTGTGTGTGTGTGTGTGTGTGTGTGTGTGTGTGTGTGTGTGTGTGTGTGTGTGTGTGTGTGTGTGAAAAATTTGTTCGTTGCTAGTAACAGTTGATTGACAGTTAAGAGGCGGGCCGAAAGAGCAGAGCTCAACCCCCGCACGCACAACTAGGTGAATACACACACACACACACACACACACACACACACACACACACACACACACACACACACACACACACACACACACACACACGCAAACCTAAACAAATAAACACGCCAATACACATGTAAACAATATGAATACACACACACATTAGTGGTGGTGTGTAGCAGAAAGACATAAATCATTGTATCTGCTTGTGTAACCAGAATAGAAGAAGTTGATGATATATCACGTATTAACGTTGATAAAGCCAGGCTTCTCCTGCGATAATCTTCCCTGGGGTGCAAGCAGCGGTAGAGGGATGGGTGAACGGTTCAACATGATATTAAAGGAGTTTTAGATTGTCTTAACAAAGCTTGTGAGGGGAGTTGAACAGAGGAATTATTGAACTAGAATGAGAGCAAGACAGAAGGTACAATAAAGGGGAAGGAAGGTGTTCGGTACACAACGGAACATGAAGAGACGGATCTGGCAGACAGAGAAGCGATGCAGTGCACAGGTGCACTGCTCATGTTCATCGTAGAACATGTTCATTGTGCCACAGAACCTTGGATGACACTGCGGTCGACACTGGACTCTGGGTGACAACGGCAGAACTACGACCACTAGTTCACTTCACGACCACTTCAGAACCACTACGACCGTTATAATATAACGGTCGTAGTGGTGCTGAAAGCATGATGACCATCAAAATATCTTAGTAAGTTAATGTAAATCTTATCTGAAGACTTCTTCATTGTTCTAATAACATAACTTTTCCACTACAACATTAGACTGAAGAATATTAACGTGTCTGTCGTGAAGTATCGTGTAATTTTGTACTTAAAGAGTTAGGTTTAAGTTATATTAAACCTGCTATTTTCCCCTCTTAACTTAATATCCCACTTCTAGTTTTAATATTAATAATTTAGTCTCTTAAATTCCCATCCTTTTCCACCCTTTCACTTACCTCATCTCTCCCCCCCCCCTCGTGATCTCTCCTTCCTTCATGCCCATTTTCCCCCCTCCCCCCTCTCTCTTGCACTCTTCTGTTCAATAAATACAATTTATAGAAGCCAAATTCAATTAATTTTACAATTGATCATAAATATAATTTGTAAAATATATGTTGTATATTTCACCTTTGTGATGGATAACAAATGAACCTTGAGGATTAATCATTTATAGCTGTTTATATATCAAAATACTATATATTTAATGCTTGAGAAAAACTAGTTATTCAAGCTTATTTTACAAATTTTGTATTGTCTACACTCACCTAGATATGTTACTTACAGGATCTTACAGGTTGCAGGACCAGGAGTTATTTACTATGCTTAGGGTTTTATACGACAAGTTGGCCAATAAGTTTTTCATCAAAGTGGCATATTAAACAGTTTTTTCAATCATTCACTTAATTTTGCCCATTTCACTTACATATCTGGCAACGAGGAAGTTCCTCTTTTGAATCTCTGTGGTCATTTGAGTCCTTAATATCTATTTTAAGTGCCTAATTTTGCGTCACCTCATATTGAAGTTTGTTTTTTTCTCTACTTGTTGAGGTTCATTCAGAATCTCTTGAACCATTATCGTATAACACCTCCGTTTACTCTCTTATACTGGATAGCGAGGTCCAGTTACATTTGCCATGCCTCATAGCTCGGTCTTTTCAACTCAGGAACATGTCAAATTGCATATTTTTTAACCTCATCTGGACTTTCGCTTTCCATATGGAAAGCGTAAGTCTAGATGAGGACTTTCATCCGGGTGAGAAAAGCGTAACCTTGAACAAATCGCTCCTTTGTTCATGGTTCTAAAAGTATTTTGTCCGGGTTTATGTCCATAAGCTGATTTAATGACCACCTAGAGAGTAAAGTTCACATTGAAGAATATCAGAGCTCCATCTACTTTGATTCTAGTCATTAGTTTTGACATCATCGGAAACGCTGATATGATCAGCTAATTTCCTTTGTGATGACGTTGACATATACTAGAAACAGGACTAGTTTAGTATCGGTCTATGCAATGCTTCACTCGCATATTACATATCCTCTTTGATTATGACCCATTTACACTTGTGGTTGGGGACGTGTGATGGGGGTATACCTCATTAAATATACTTAACGATACATTCGTTTCTCGTCCCCCATAATATGATGCATTATTTCCCTCCTTTGCTTATCCAGTTCCATTTTGTTCCATGCGCACATCAGGCCATCTTGCGTCCATGAAGCAATGGTCATCAGTGCGTACACACCCTAGCCACTCTACCCCTCTCATCTCATTTAGTTGGATTCCTTGCCATTTCATTCCTATCATGGCAATATCTTGCCCCTTATTTATAGCAGATTGTAAAAGGTCCTGCACCAGTCTCCAACGAATATATACATGACTACTCTCCCCTCTATTGCATCAACTCATGGGACACTGACAACTGTTCCCCTCTTTACCACAAGCCAAATAAGATTCTCTCCCCTCTGTTTGCTGAACGTCCTATCATCATTTAGCAATATTAGATGTTCATGATTTTTGCTATTATATATTATACTTAATTACGTTCATTGCTGCAGAAAATAAATCACAATAAAGTATGAAAATAATCTCACTGCATGACATAATTCCTGTTCTCACGTTGTTAGGTTCTTATTATACATTTATAATGACCTTTTTAACTGCCCTGCAGATTGTTAATATCACCTAACATAAAATAATGACAATAGTCAAAGCAGTCGTCCAATAAACAGAGGGAGGAATGAGAGAGAGAGAGAGAGAGAGAGAGAGAGAGAGAGAGAGAGAGAGAGAGAGAGAGAGAGAGAGAGAGAGAGAGAGAGAGAGAGAAAGCGAGAGTAACAGAGGAAGACACCAGCGACAAATTGTGTTCGTCTTACATATATCAGTTTTCATTGGATTTTGTGTGATGTCTCCACCTTTTTCCAATTTAACAACATGATATCGCATACCGGTTTGTGATCTTGCGAGCATTTTTGGAAACCATGAGACAACATTTTCCTTTAACATGATTGTATATTCATCATGTGACGCAGCTCTTGAATGTGACGCTGATATTACATTCAACTGTTATAAATATCTACCTTTCCTATATTATATATATATATATATTATATATATATATATATATATATATATATATATATATATATATATATATATATATATATATATATGTATATATATATATATATATATATATATATATATATATATATATATATATATATATATATATATATATATATATATGTATATATATATATATATATATATATATATATATATATATATATGTATATATATATATATATATATATATATATATATATATATATATATATATATATATATATATATATAGTGTGTGTGTGTGTGCAAATCACGAAAATTAACACGTGACGAAAAATGTGACAGTGTCAGACCACGGAGGAACAATTGGAACAGGAATTTCCTTAAGTACGTTCGTATATTAATACATCTTCAGAAATAGCGAAGGAATGAAAATTCCTTCTGAAGATGTATTAATATACGAAAATACTTAAGGAAATTCCTGTTTCAATTCTTCCTCCGTGATCTGACACTGTCATTCATATATATATATATATATATATATATATATATATATATATATATATATATATATATATATATATATATATATATATATTTATAGGGGTACCACCTCTGAAGCAATTGTAGGAACACTTAGCCTCGGGTCCCTAATGCTGAAAGCATTATTCCGTAACCAAAATTGTCACAAAAATTGCAGTGACAATTCACAGTTATTGATGGAATGCTTGTGGTTGTTAATCAATAGTGACTTAATCGGTAAAGTCTTTCTTGTGTGTGATTGACTACCAGTTGACTACCACTGAGAGATATGCCACTCAGTGAAGGGTTTACCACTCAGTGAGAGGTGTACTACTCAGTGACCAGTGACCGACGAGGGAGGAGGAGTAGCAATTGATAATTTTATGTTGTCATCTTTTTTGCTAACAGATAATTTTCTCATCAGCAGAACACTGATGAGTGGCGACAGGCTACACTTTGTGGACAAAATAACAAATAAAAATATAGGACAGGAATGTGAGCTGTAGATATTTTTTTCTTGTTGACTACTCATACAATCTGATGCAAGTATATTGGTAACCATTTGTTGGTAGATGATGTTTTGGGGATCAAATATTCGAGAACATTTTTGGAAGCCTATTTTGACCCTGTTGTTCAACAGTAAAATAAGATAAAGAAAATCACATTTATCATAAAATGTTTTATGAACTTTTCCAAGAATAAAAGGATTGAATAACTACAATGTTACACACCAAATTGTAGCCAAAAAAAGTGTATATTTAGATATTTAAAGTGTTTGCCTCCTTAAGTCAAGTGTTTTAGTGTGAACGTGAAACACAATGACCTTATCTCTAGCATCACCTACACTAAAAGAATCACTTTGGATACTTCCTATTTCAAGGTATCTATAAATAGATACTTAAGTAAAAGTAGTATGTTTGCTAAAGTAGGCGAATTATCACTAATTACAAACTCGGTTCCCAAGTAATTTTAACTTCACATAACGTAAACATTATGATAATACCGAGTCCTATGCATTAGATTACAAGAACCTGCCCTCCCCTGAAAGCCATACGCAAACTATTTTAAATAACAGAAAAGCAAACGAAAATCTAGATAGATCCGATTTCACCTTTGGGTAGCCAATGAACACTTGCAAATGAGGTCGTTGGTAGTTTAAATCCCATATCATACGAATACGAGACCCAGATAAGATATTGAGGAGGAAAGCGCTGCCAATAACCCTTCATGGGGAAAAGGTATGAATATTTAAAAGTTGAAGGGATTCCTTTTGGTGGAAAGGAAACACAGAGCAGAAAAAGGGAGACACACACACACGGACAGACGAAGACTAACAGAGACATGCATATAAACCGAGAAAGATGTCAAGAGAAACTTTTCAAAATGGAACCTTATCACTGCCACTTTGAACACTCAAGAGGAGTTTCAACTAATAAAAGCAACAGGCAAAGGCAGCATCAAACAGTGCATACTAAACGCGGATTGTGAATCGGTGTATAAACCTTCTCTCACTGGAAAAAGGAGATGTAACAGACTGCTGAACAATGCATTACATTGTGCCATTGAAAAGGAAGGGAAAGATAACAAGTCAACTACAAACCATTGGCCATAATAAGCATTCCCTACAAGTTGCTAGAAAGTCTAACCGGACGAGGTATTATGGAAAACTTAAAGCAGATAAAATTTTTCTCCAAACAACATGGATTGAGTTAAGAAAAATATTGCTTGACAAACCTTTCGACAAAATAACGGAATTCAGCATGAAAGTGAAAGTTGTTTTAAATGTATCTTCCTACTTTTTCATAAAACGTTTACACTATCTCACACAAGAGACTAGAGAAATAAGCTGCTGACGGATTGATTTTATGGAAGATAAGGTCATAGTGAGGTCTGAAAGTTAAGAAGAGCAACAAGGTAGACACCAGGACCCGTCTTGTTCCCAATACTTGTCAGTGACATGATTTGGGAATTGGTTCCTTTGCGTTAATGTTTGTTGATGATGCGAAATTAATTAGAAGAATCAGAAGTTACACAGATTATAATACACTGAAAAATTACACACTACAGAGATGGTTTGAACTAATATTACCGAAATTTAACACAGATCATTACGCAGAAATGAGGATAAGAACAAGAGTGTGAATGCTCTTAAAAGAGCACACTATCAAGGGTAGATAGATTCCTTCATTAGGAAAGAAAAATTACCCGGAATTAGACATATCCCCAAATCTATTGCCAGAAGCACAAATTACAATGAGCGCGTCGGAAACACATTCCTCGCTGGCAGAAAATGCCTAGTTAACAAACGTCCAGATTACCTTCAGAACATTTGAACAAAGGAGCTTTCCGAGCGTTATTATACTTAACGAGAATTATGGAACACTTAAACACGTACATAAAATATCAACATAACATAGTAAGACAAGATTTAAAAAAGGCATGCAACAAGGTCTATATTAATTATATTTAATTAGTATAAGATTTATTAATTATTTGTTAATTATTAGTTATTGAGAATTATAACTAATTATATTTTGTTTGTCGGGACTGAGCATCGATGAAAGTGACGGAACTAAACCTGGCCATCTTGGAGTAGTGGAGCTTTGGCAACATCATAACGACGTATATGATTCATATAATTAACAAAATAAAGAGAAAAGCAATGATGGGAGAGTGAAAGAGTGGAGAGTAATTGATAGTGGCAAATGCAATAGGTCTGAGAAAGACGTGGTTGAAGGTATTTCATTATCTAATTTTAAATGTATCAGAAAACCGAGAGTACAATCATTGCATTAATCTGCTAATGCTTCGAAGACGGAGCGTAAGAGCTGACGTTCAACACATACACAACACGCATAAACGTCGACACAAACTTAGCATACAATTGACTTGAGAATGGTCCAGGACGGACCGAAACGTCGTCGTCCCTTCACTTTCTAGTGTAGTTTGATCAACATATTTCAGCCACGTTGTTGTGACTCCTCGTCTGCATTAGATCAGAATATATATATATATATATATATATATATATATATATATATATATATATATATATATATATATATATATATATATATATATACACAACTTTAGAACACTCTCCCACCAGGAGACTCGAACCCTAGCCAGCACAGAAGCCTTCCAGCACCTGGCATAACAGGTACGCCTTAACCCACTCCACCACCTGCTCAGACCCTTAAAAGAGATGGTAATTTCGGAGTATTTATACACTCCAAAGATCACCACCTCCCAAGAGCACTAGAGCAAGTGAGGGGTCATTTTTACGTTTTTTCATCAAGTCCTTGTTAATTATGTTGTATATATATATATATATATATATATATATATATATATATATATATATATATATATATATATATATATATATATATATATATATATATGTCATACCTAGTAGCCAGAACGCACTTCTCAGCCTACTATGCAAGGCCCAATTTGCCTAATAAGCCAAGTTTTCATGAATTAATTGTTTTTCGACTACCTAACCTACCTAACCTAACCTAACTTTTTCGGCTACCTAACCTATAAAGATAGGTTAGGTTAGGTAGGGTTGGTTAGGTTCGGTCATATATCTACGTTACTTTCAACTCCAATAAAAAAAAATTGACCTCATACATAATGAAATGGGTAGCTTTATCATTTCATAAGAAAAAAATTAGAGAAAATATATTAATTCAGGAAAACTTGGCTTATTAGGCAAATCGGGCCTTGCATAGTAGGCCGAAAAGTGCATTCTGGCTACTAGGTACGACATATGTATATATATATATATATATATATATATATATATATATATATATATATATATATATATATATATATATATATATATATTAGTATATATATTAGTATATTTTGGTAGCAGTCTTTCCTGTAGACATATATTATTAAATATGACCGAAAAAGTAAGATTAATAATTCTAACACGAATTTTCTCAATCTTTCGTACATTACGCTTCACTGTTGGAGGTAAATCAAAAATCACTTCTCCAAAATTCATTTTTATTTCTAGTCTGACGCGACACGGGCGCGTTTCGTAAAACTTATTACATTTTCAAAGACTTCACAAATACACAACTGATTAGAACGTATCTCTGATTTTATATCTACATTTGAGTGAGGTGGGAAGGGTGATGTGGCATTAACACAAGACAGAACAGGAGAGGATATTAATAGGGTATTAAAAGTATCAACACAAGACAGAACAGAAACAATGGGTATTGAATAGAAGTGTTTGTAGAAAGCCTATTGGTCCATATTTCTTGATGCTTCTATATTGGAGCGGAGTCTTGAGGTGGGTAGAATATAGTTGTGTAATAATTGGCTGTTGATTGCTGGTGTTGACTTCTTGATGTGTAGTGCCTCGCAAACGTCAAGCCGCCTGCTATCGCTGTATCTATCGATGATTTCTGTGTTGTTTACTAGGATTTCTCTGGCGATGGTTTGGTTATGGGAAGAGATTATATGTTCCTTAATGGAGCCTTGTTGTTTATGCATCGTTAAACGCCTAGAAAGAGATGTTGTTGTCTTGCCTATATACTGGGTTTTTTGGAGCTTACAGTCTCCAAAAAACCCAGTATATAGGCAAGACAACAACATCTCTTTCTAGGCGTTTAACGATGCATAAGCAACAGGGCTCCATTAAGGAACATATAATCTCTTTCCATAACCAAACCATCGCCAGAGAAATCCTAGTAAACAACACAGAAATCATCGATAGATACAGCGATAGCAGGCGGCTTGACGTTTGCGAGGCACTACACATCAAGAAGTCAACACCAGCAATCAACAGCCAATTATTACACAACTATATTCTACCCACCTCAAGACTCCGCTCCAATATAGAAGCATCAAGAAATATGGACCAATAGGCTTTCTACAAACACTTCTATTCAATACCCATTGTTTCTGTTCTGTCTTGTGTTGATACTTTTAATACCCTATTAATATCCTCTCCTGTTCTGTCTTGTGTTAATGCCACATCACCCTTCCCACCTCACTCAAATGTAGATATAAAATCAGAGATACGTTCTAATCAGTTGTGTATTTGTGAAGTCTTTGAAAATGTAATAAGTTTTACGAAACGCGCCCGTGTCGCGTCAGACTAGAAATAAAAATGAATTTTGGAGAAGTGATTTTTGATTTACCTCCAACAGTGAAGCGTAATGTACGAAAGATTGAGAAAATTCGTGTTAGAATTATTAATCTTACTTTTTCGGTCATATTTAATAATATATATATATATATATATATATATATATATATATATATATATATATATATATATATATATATATATATATATATATATATTATATATATATATATATACATATAAAATGATTCTCTTAAAACTGCATAAAACTATCCAATTTATACTGAATACCCTTTCTTGTTTTTTTAACCAATAGCATCAGACATTAGCCGTATAAACATTAATTATAATTAAAATGTGAATCTAATCGCCTGTAATGATAGTTTTTCTGCCAATCTGGATTGAATTCGAGTATTAATATATTTTACAGGGCACTCTCTCTCTCTCTCTCTCTCTCTCTCTCTCTCTCTCTCTCTCTCTCTCTCCATCTATATCGCTCTCAATGAACCTTACTCTTTTAGAAAAACTGAGCTTCCAAACCATTTAATTTCCTCCGTACTCTTTATAATACCAATAAAAATGGCAAAGCCCCATAATTGGCGGCCAA
Source organism: Procambarus clarkii (assembly GCF_040958095.1). NCBI lineage: Eukaryota > Metazoa > Arthropoda > Malacostraca > Decapoda > Cambaridae > Procambarus > Procambarus clarkii. The sequence goes on from NC_091232.1 coordinate 13,698,375, forward strand.
AATCAGCATGTAACATTTTGACACTAAATCTTTTGACCATTTACTGTAAATAGCTGTTGCAAAAACATATAAAGTGATCGGAATTATATTCCCTGCCCAAAAATAATTGCATTTGTATGTAGGGCTACATTGGTTTGGTATATCAAGGTTTCAGTGGGTTTTGTAAGGATTAATTTTGGTGCGCATAGATGAAAATGTCGCATATATTTCAGCTCTTTGTATATAGCGTCATTTTGTTACCTCTTTGACTTGTTTATGAATACTATTTGTTTTTGCAGATAACATGCAATTTTATACGCAGAATATGAAGCAATATATCATAACAATTATACTTTGCTTCATTCATTTTGACTCTGTTTTATTACATGATCATATAATTTTAGGAAACGTTTTACTCAACCTCATAATTATTCAAGCTTTATGTTTTTTGACTCACTGTATAAGATCGTCAGTTACTCAGAGGAACTCATTAGATGTTAAAAGCTTGCAGTAAATGCCAATGTGAGAATGTTGAGAGTAAACGGTCTGGAAAATTTACGTAACATGCAACAACATTCAAAATGAGGGCTCAAAGACCCCAGAGCGGCTGACGCTGGCTCAAACAGACGACCCCATCACACACAAGCTGCAATTTTCACGCGCTGATGTGGCGAACGAATTTGGAAATTTCGTCAGCAACTAAACAGTTCCCCCCAAAATTTACGTAATATATAAACCAAGTAAATGAAACTGGTTTAATGTTATTGTTAGGTATTAACGCCACGTTTGTGGTCGCCGCTGATACACTATTATCAACTCACAGGTAACGGACCTCCTGTATTGCTGACACATTATCAACAAATACACAGGTAACGGACCACTGGCTCGGTATTAACTAAAGACATAACAAACCACAGACTAGCGACTCAGTAATGAAGGAGGGAGGAAATATATAACCTTCCATTGAGATACATACAGATGTCTCACACCCAGTAACACAACCTTTTACATTTCCATGTTTGAGTAACACCAAAATTCCTGTTATAACTTTGCGTCTTTACTCGTGTTGTTACCAAATGTCAGATTCATACAACGAACTACTTCATTAAATACATATACATCATAGTGTGTATTTCCAACTGTATTAACTGTGTCACTGTGCCACGCCCGTCTCGAGTTACAGTGCGAATGTATTGCACATGTATTCTCCATAATTATTATATTACCTAATAGCATTTGACACATAATTTACTTTTAAAAACTAACAAAAACAAATTCCTTCAAGATCACAGGAGCATACTTCTGTCACCCATCAAGTATATCCAACGAATATGCTAGATTTTTTTATAAAAATAACATTTTAAATCTAATCTACATACAGTGATACAATTTGTGTGTTAAACATGGCAAGTCTGACTGGAATTGTAAGGACGTAGAGCTAGTCGTTTTTACCATGATTATTCTGACGTCAGGTATAATGCTGAAGGAAATTGCACATTTTGAACATTTCCAGGAAACGTTCGCCTCGTGCAGAATGAGTTATTATATAAAGTAAAAAATCATGGGAAGTAAAAACGCCGCGTAGAAATCTAGTCAATTACATGTTGTATTTATTATAATTATTATCTTTATTATGATAATTATTATATCATATTTACATTGTTATTTGAACTAAAAAAAAATGCATGTAATTTTCTCACGTGTCAGAAGGAAACGTCAAAACCCACGTTTGCCCAGCTGGTGTCTGACAGCCCCGGAGGCTGCTTTACTAAAACTAACAAACATATTTCCTCAAGGTTTTTCCCCGCACCCCTATTAGTATATATACAATATATATGGGTTTGTTTATACATAATACGACAGAATGAGATGGGTATGGAAAGAGAGGTAGAATGAATGAGAGGAAGAGAAAGAACCCCATAATTAAAAAGGTATATAATGCGAGATTACATATATATATATATATATATATATATATATATATATATATATATATATATATATATATATATATATATATATATATATATATGTCGTACCTAGTAGCCAGAACGCACTTCTCAGCCTACTATGCAAGGCCCGATTTGCCTAATAAGCCAAGTTTTCATGAATTAATTGTTTTTCGACTACCTAACCTACCTAACCTAACCTAGCTTTTTCGGCTACCTAACCTAACCTAACCCATAAAGATAGGTTAGGTTAGGTTAGGTAGGGTTGGTTAGGTTCGGTCATATATCTACGTTAATTTTAACTCCAATAAAAAAAAATTGACCTCATACATAATGAAATGGGTAGCTTTATCATTTCATAAGAAAAAAATTTGAGAAAATATATTAATTCATGAAAACTTGGCTTATTAGGCAAATCGGGCCCTGAATTGTAGGCTGAGAAGTGCGTTCTGGCTACTAGGTACGACATATATATATATATATATATATATATATATATATATATATATATATATATATATATATATATATATATATATATATATATATTATATATATATATATATATATATATATATATATATTATATATATATATATATATTATATATATATATATATATTATATATATATATATATATATTATATATATATATATATATTATATATATATATATATATATATATATATATAATATATATATATATATATATATATATTTAAATATATATATATATATATATATATATATATATATATATATATATATATATATATATATATATATATATATATATATATGACTGATTCTCAGCCTTAAGTCCCGGGTTCGACTGCCGGCCAGAGCAGAATCAAATTGGCTCCCTTTCCTTTAACCTCATACACTCAGTTAAGCTTGCAGTAAATAGGTACCAGGGAAATATATATTCTTGGTCAGTATCTGGCACAGAAGTTAAGATATACATACATACATACACAAACACTCAACGCATTCACCCTGTAACAAAACCCGGAGAGGAATTGCTGGGAATCTGTCCCTATTTGTCCCCTGTTCGCCCAACAGGAATTAGGAGCCTGCGAGTAAAATCGATTGACTGCTAGTTTTCCACGGATAAATAGCAGGGATAAGGTTCCTGATAAGGGATAAGAATAGCAGGGTTCTTCTGTTCCCATCAGCTATGGGAACAGAAGGCGTTCAGCCTGCTAACGGGTGTCTCCCTCTGTGCCCATCTGTGCACAAAGAGATAAAAAGACACAAAACAGATGCAAAGAAAAAGAAGGAGCAAACACACGCAATTTTTAACTGCAATAAAGAAGTAATTATATTAAACATAAATATGATTAAATCGATGCTAATCTCGCCAAATTATTGACGATTATGCTTGTTATATTTACAAAACGTAGGAAAATTATAGCACTAACTGCGCAGTAATGATGTTCCAAATGAGAGCGTGATGACTGGATCAGTCACCGGGTGGGTGACGCAGTGTGACACACGGTGACAGCTGAGTGACTCCATCTCTCTCTCTCTTTCTCTTTATATTATATAAATATATAAATAAATAAATATATATATATATATATATATATATATATATATATATATATATATATATATATATATATATATATATATAAAGTTGTGAGGGTACCACCTCTGGTGCCAATGTGGGGACCCATAGCCTCGGAGAAGAAAATAAAAAGTATTCAGAGGAGACCTTGGGTTTCTCACTGAACACTAATATTATCTTCTCCTACCACCCCCATTCTTTTGTATGTACACATATATATTTACTTTATTTGAACTTTGTTACAAAATATATATATATATATATATATATATATATATATATATATATATATATATATATATATATATATATATATATATACATATATATATATATATACATTTTGTGTGTGTATATATATACACACAAAACCAAGGACTTATGAGAACTTAATTTTCTATTTGAGCGCCAAAGTGCTGCGACTGAGCAAGGGAATGTTTGCTACGTCCAATGAACCTCACTACCGTCAAAGAATTCGTTAAGATTATCGATTTATAATGTTATGAAAGTAAAATATCATGAATATGTTGTCCAACTCATCTCTATCAGCCAATAAATTAAAAATATTGGGATGGAAAAGCAAAAGCTCACACAAGATTGTCTCTAAATGCTCGTTGTTTAAATATCAATATAATGATGCTTAAGGTTTTAACTGATTATTCTGTACTTACTCCCTCTGAATAAATAATAATAATTCTCAATAATATGAGCTCGTTGTGGAATCTACTGGTTGGCAAGATATATATTATATATTTATTTAACCTGGAGCCTTAACACCGTTGACACAACAAATCATGATGACCACTTTTGTAAACTAGAGAGCAACAAATTACATTCTTCAACTGCCTTAGAGATGCTTATCTCGATGTGTTGAAATGAGCTTGTTGTCATCAATGAACCGTCGCGTATTAACGAGAATGAGTACTGGCGAAGCAAAGAAAACATTCCTGGATAAACATGAGTGGACGTAGTGCCACGAATGGCAATCGTGGCCATGAAGCACTCTGACAATCACCGTAAAGTGAAGCACTCTGACAATCACCGTACCGTGATGCTAACAGGCAAGAGCACAACTTGTCCTTGCCTGCATGCCAAAAGTACAAACAACAGACTATCGGCCGATGCTTATACCATAAATCCCGATAATTTCATATAGTGTAACAAACACGGTATCTCTTATAAACATAAAAATATAATATGTAATAGATTTGTGTCTAGGTACGCCGTAGGTGAATGAAGTTAATACCGAGTTATAGCTTCCAACACAAGTAGACAAATGTACAAAATATGGATTTATCAACAGAAGTGTCCATATTTAATTCATGCACTTTGTGTGACAATGCGTTGAATAATGAGTCAAACTCGATCACAAGAAAAGATTTTGTGACTCTTACGCATTGTTCTCTTATTAGACACGATGGATAAGCAGAGCTTATCCATCGTGTTTAATACCTGACTTTCCTGAAATCTGTTGTAAAATATTCATCCCTATATCATAAAAGCGAACAACATCTCTAAAAGTTCACAGTAAGTTAATGTGATGCTGAATCTGTTACTTTGTATTACATAGTTCTGTCTAATTTGCATACTGAAATTAAATTGCTGAAAAAAGTTTACTTTTTTATGCAACCCGCCAGTAAGTATGGAGACTTTATTACCCATTCAAACGTGCGCAGTTGCCGTGGGTACACATTTCATAGCCATTTACATGCATTTCTGTAAAACATGGACTCATTTTACATGGAATAAAGTAGGTATCTAACACACACTGTTCAAAAACACACACATATACATCTATACTGAAACACACAGTTGCCACGTCAATACATCCACTCATAAACTTGTTCACAGGACTCTTACCTACTAACAGGATCACTCAAAAACAATAACAAACAAGCACTCCATCACACATTGAAAATGGCTGCACTCCGTCACACTAGAAAATAGTTGCTAAAGTTTAACTCAAGAAAGTGTAAGGTAATGAAATTAGGCGAAGGGAGCAGGAGGCTGAACACAAGGTATCATCTGGGAGGTGAAATCCTGCAAGAGTCAAATAGAAAGATCTGGGGGTTGATATCCCACCGTACCTGTCCCCAGAGGCCCACATCAAAAGGATATCATCAGCGGCATATGCTAGACTGGCCAGCATAAGAACTGTCTTTAGAAACTTGTGTAAGGAATCGTTCAGGACTCTGTATACCACTTATGTAAGACCAATCCTGGAGTATGCAGCTCCAGCCTGGAGTCTATACCTAGTTAAACACAAGACAAAGGTAGAGAAGATCCAGCGGTATGCCACCAGGCTCGTCCCGGAACTGAGTGGAATGAGCTACGAGGAAAAGCTAAAGGAGCTGAACCTCTCATCCCTGGAAAACAGAAGAGTAAGGGGAGACATGATAACCACCTACAAAATTCTCGGGGGAATTGACAGGGTGGACAAAGACAAACTCTTCAGCACGGGAGGGACACGAACATGGGGACACAGGTGGAAACTTAGTACCCAGATGAGCCACAGAGACGTTAGAAAGAATTTTTTCAGCATCAGAGTAGTTAATAAATGGAAAGCACTAGGAAGTGATGTGGTGGAGGCTGACTCCATACACAGTTTCATATGTAGATATGATAGAGCCCAGTAGGCTCAGGAATCTGTACACCAGTTGATTGACAGTTGAGAGACGGGACCAAAGAGCCAAAGCTCAATCCCCGCAAGCACAATTAGGTGAGTACATTCCAGTTCTGTCATGGGAATGCTTGCCATCGAAAAGTATTGATCACACACACACACACACACACACACACACACACACACACACACACACACACACACACACACACACACACACACACACAGTCTCTTCCAACCATTAACACAAGAGACGAGTATCCATCACTGTCATGGCCTTCAACCATAAAATGCCTCCAGCGGCGGTAAACTCGGAGGTAACCTCAACGAATATAGTAAACCTGTCTCAATGATATAACAAAAATAGTTCATCCCATTGCTGAAAATCTTATCAATGCTACCAATGTTCAGAAAATTTATGAAAATAATAATAATAATAATAATATTAATAATAATAATAACCTAATCACGTGTTCACTAGGTCATCTAGCAGTGAGTACTAACATATTTTGCCTAAAGTTCACTTATCATGCAGCCATACCGTTACTGTGAGTTGTAGTAGACCAACTACCTTCCTACAAGTTGTGTAACCCATACCCATCTTATACCCATCTTGTTATTAGTGTACCCAGACCCACCACCTTGTCAGGTGTAGTGTACCCCGTGCCCATCCTGGGAGCAGTAAGAGTAAAAGATACAGAGACACATTGAGCTCAGGAACTGTACCCCAAAATTCGTTTAGCAAATCAAGCTGAATCATTGATGATCAAGTTGCAGAGTATGTTAAGAATACATTCATGATGTATATCTTAACTAATCAAACATTTTGATGATCCCGTGAGGAACAAAGACTGAGTCTTATGCAGATGATGAGTCACAATAACATGGCTGCAGAATTTATTACTTTTAATTAAATTTAATTTATTAAGACCTGAAATTACAGGTCTTAGTGTAGTATGGACGCCACACCCATCTAGTGAGTGGGTGGCAGAAGGGATACAGCCAGACATGACAAGTTCAGAATCTGTATTCCATAATCCTCGTCCCAAGCCATTTTAATTTCTGATGCGCCAGTTACATATATTATCATTTTATTTTGCCTGTTATGCACACCAAGGAAGTATGGTAACAATGAGAGGAGTGCCACTCAGCAAGCATAATAACGTGTCAGAGACAGCCACTCAGCAAGCATAATAACGTGTCAGAGACAGCCACTCAGCAAGCGTAATAACGTGTCAGGGACAGCCACTCAGCAAGCATAATAACGTGTCAGAGACAGCCACTCAACAAGCATAATAACGTGTCAGAGACAGCCACTCAGCAAGCGTAATAACGTGTCAGAGACAGCCACTCAGCAAGCGTAATAACGTGTCAGAGACAGCCACTCAGCAAGCGTAATAACGTGTCAGAGACAGCCACTCAGCAAGCGTAATAACGTGTCAGAGACAGCCACTCAGCAAGCGTAATAACGTGTCAGAGACAGCCACTCAGCAAGCGTAATAACGTGTCAGAGACAGCCACTCAGCAAGCGTAATAACGTGTCAGAGACAGCCACTCAGCAAGCGTAATAACGTGTCAGAGACAGCCACTAAGCAAGCGTAATAACGTGTCAGAGACAGCCACTCAGCAAGCGTAATAACGTGTCAGAGACAGCCACTCAGCAAGCGTAATAACGTGTCAGAGACAGCCACTCAGCAAGCGTAATAACGTGTCAGAGACAGCCACTCAGCAAGCGTAATAACATGTCAGAGACAGCCACTCAGCAAGCGTAATAACATGTCAGAGACAGCCACTCAGCAAGCATAATAACGTGTCAGAGACAGCCACTCAGCAAGCATAATAACGTGTCAGAGACAGCCACTCAGCAAGCGTAATAACGTGTCAGAGACAGCCACTCAACAAGCATAATAACGTGTCAGAGACAGCCACTCAGCAAGCGTAATAACGTGTCAGAGACAGCCACTCAGCAAGCGTAATAACGTGTCAGAGACAGCCACTCAGCAAGCGTAATAACGTGTCAGAGACAGCCACTCAGCAAGCGTAATAACGTGTCAGAGACAGCCACTGAGCAAGCATAATAACGTGTCAGAGACAGCCACTCAGCAAGCGTAATAACATGTCAGAGACAGCCACTCAGCAAGCATAATAACGTGTCAGAGACAGCCACTCAGCAAGCGTAATAACATGTCAGAGACAGCCACTCAGCAAGCATAATAACGCGTTAGACACACCACTCAGGCCCTGGGACAACAGTACATGTAAACATAACTAAACATTGGTATTTCTGGACGTTGAATCTTTAGCAATGTTTTCCTAGGACGGCCGTATTGACTGTGTCACACCTGAGGTCCCCGCCCACACCGCATCCCAGCCCAGCCCACACGCCCAAACCACCTCCACGCCTTCAAACACTTACTACCACCCAACCCACGCCACCCAGCCCACGCCACCCAGCCCACGCCACCCAGCCCACACCACCCAGCCCACACCACCCAGCCCTCGCCACCCAGCCCACGCCACCCAGCCCACGCCACCCAGCCCACGCCACCCAGCCCACGCCACCCAGCCCACACCACCCAGCCCACACCACCCAGCCCACGCCACCCAGCCCACGCCACCCAGCCCACGCCACCCAGCCCACGCCACCCAGCCCACGCCACCCAGCCCACGCCACCCAGCCCACGCCACCCAGCCCACACCACCCAGCCCACACCACCCAGCCCACGCCACCCAGCCCTCGCCACCCAGCCCACGCCACCCAGCCCACATCACCCAGCCCACACCACCCAGCCCACGCCACCCAGCCCACACCACCCAGCCCACGCCACCCAGCCCACGCCATCCAGCCCACGCTACCACTCCGCTCTCACATCCACAATACCTTGTCCCATCCCTTCCCCCCTTTGTCTGTACCCATCTCCTGGGGCCTGAGCTGTCCATGTATGTGTGTGTGTATATATGTAAAAGTATTATATATATATATATATATATATATATATATATATATATATATATATATATATATATATATATATATATATATATATATATATATATAAATATAAAGACTCAAACAAAACAAAGAGAACAGACGTAGACAAATAGGATGTCTGGTTTCTTGACTTGCAATTTGCCTCTTCTGCGTGTGTGACAGTCTCACAGACAGACTGACAAGAAGGTTGGCATACGGACAGAGATATAAACCAAGATAAACAGTTGGATACAAATGCGAGCACACACACACACACACACACACACACACACACACACACACACACACACACACACACACACACACACACACACGTAGACATACACACACACATGGACAGTTTTTTTCATCTCATGCCTTTGTTCACCTAGCAATAGAGCTCAGTGAATTTGACAACTGCCAACGACTGCACCCTGGGTATGAGTGTGAGTGTGTGTGTGTGTGTGTGTGTGTGTGTGTGTGTGTGTGTGTGTGTGTGTGTGTGTGTGTGTGTATGTGTGTGTGTCTGTACTCACCTATTTGTACTCACCTATTTGTGCTTGCGGGGGTTGAGCTTTGGCTCTTTGGTCCCGCCTCTCAACTGTCAATCAAGTAGTGTACAGATTCCTGAGCCTACTGGGCTCTATCATATCTACATTTAAAACTGTGTATGGAGTCAGCCTCCACCACATCACTGCCTGTGTGTGTGTGTATGTGTGTGTGTGTGTGTGTGTGTTTATGTGTGTGTGTGTGTGTGTGTGTGTGTGTGTGTGTGTGTGTGTGTGTGTGAAATATATGTAATAAATTTGATTGAGGAAATTTGGTTAAGTCTCTACATTAGATACCCGATAGTAAGAAAGGCGGGGGTCCAAGAGCTAACCTCTCGTGCCTGCAAGCACAAATAGTGAACACACACACACAACACACACACACAAAGACACACACACAAAGACACACACACACAACAAACGGACAGCACAGTAGGTGGAAAGACAAAGCCCAAGTAATTAAACTGTCTCAAAGGCCCTGTTCCAGACCAATCGTGTAAGAGTATCGACCTCGGAGAAGGAGGCGGCGCCGCGGACACAGGTGTCATCAGGTGAGGTGGGAATTTGGCCACTCGTCAACACGGCCAGGTTCACCACACAACTCGTAAAGAACTCAAACTAAAGGAGACGCAGCTGCAACAATACGCTAAAGGCATTTGCAGTTAGGCTCTTGTCAAGGTGGAGGAGCTAGTGTGTTGCGTGGAGGGGGGTTGGGGGGAATGTTGCAGATGGGAACAGTGTGTTGTGCGCAGGAGATTGTGTACGACAGTAAAGTGAAGAATGAGTTACTGAATCAAGCTTGAGTGTTGCGGAGATGTGTAACTAGTGTGTTACATGGTGGAAAAACCAGTTTGTTGCATAAATATGTTGTTGGAAGGGGGGGGGGCGGGTATGGCTGGTGTGGGTACAGTGAAGACATGCTGTGTTGCAGGGATGTGAGGCTGGGTGATGATCAATTGATCAACTGATATTAAAACATCTGATACCATATCAGTGGGGTCAACTGAGCCCAATAGATACAATAACATACAAATAAATATAATTCCTAATATAATAGGTAAAAACATTATGTTTTAATAGTAATGGTTATCTTATCTATCGGGAGCCGGTCGGCCGAGCGGACAGCACACTGGTCTTGTGATCCTGTGGTCCTGGGTTCGATCCCAGGCGCCGGCGAGAAACAATGGGCAGAGTTTCTTTCACCCTATGCCCCTGTTACCTAGCAGTAAAATAGGTACCTGGGTGTTAGTCAGCTGTCACGGGCTGCTTCCTGGGGGTGGAGGCCTGGTCGAGGACCGGGCCGCGGGGACACTAAAAAGCCTCGAAATCATCTCAAGATAACCTCAAGATAACCAAGATATCTGGAGGTTACCTTGAGATAATTTCAGGGCTTAGTGTCACCCCCCAGGAAGCAGCCCGTAGCAGCTGTCTAACTCCCAGGTACCTATTTTCTGCTAGGTAACAGTGGCATCAGAGTGAAAGAAACATTTTACCCATTTGTCTCCGCCTCCACCGGTGATCGAACCCGGAACCTCAGGACTACGAACCCGAAGCGCTGTCCACCCAGCTGTCAGGCGCCATTATGGTAAAATTCCCTAAAATATGAAAATGTTAAAAGACATTTCTCAACGTGAATGAAATCATCAACAAAATAAAACCAATTTTCTGGGAGATCATCTTCGTTGATAAAACTTTATTACCCACTAATGAGAAAATAAACACCACTCCCAGGATAAGGAATTGCAAATTGTCTCATGACGGTCCCACTATCCTCGTTGGCCAAGTATGGGACAGGAGCAACACCAGCAAGTGTGGTATATACACAGACACATTGCTATTGATACAGCAAGAAGCAGAGTTGCAAGTCAGCAGGTGCTTTCCTCCACTATGTGTCTGCCTATATGCAAATTAGGTGCGGTATCCAACGGTATGAATGGCGACATACCACAGTAATGATTAACATGGCATGTCATGGCTAGCACTGGCATCCCAACAACGCGGCCAAACACAAAATCGGCTAAGGAAATAGCAATATATATATATATATATATATATATATATATATATATATATATATATATATATATATATATATATATATATATATATATATATGTCGTACCTAGTAGCCAGAACTCACTTCTCAGCCTACTATGCAAGGCCCGATTTGCCTAATAAGCCTAGTTTTCATGAATTAATATTTTTTCGCCAACCTAACCTACCTTACCTAACCTAACCTAACGTTTTCGGCTACCTAACCTAACCTAACCTATAAAGATTGGTTAGGTTAGGTTAGGTAGGGTTGGTTAGGTTCGGTCATATATCTACGTTAATTTGAACTCCAATAAAAAAAAATGACCTCATACATAATGAAATGGGTAGCTTTATCATTTCATAAGAAAAAAATTAGAGAAAATATATTAATTTAGTAAAACTTGTCTTATTAGGCAAATCGGGCCTTGCATAGTAGGCTGAGAAGTGCGTTCTGGCTACTAGGTACGACATATATATATATATATATATATATATATATATATATATATATATATATATATATATATATATATATATACTATATTTTAGTTTTTATCTATACTCTTGATTTATTATATCAATATTTAATGGACAGTGGCATTCAGAGCGTGTGTACTTGGTCAAAATGTACGCTAAATCTATTCTAGGTAGGTGAGGGGAATTCAAGAAGCCAGTTGCGTGCCAATGTGTCTGCAAACGCACGCAACCTGCTACACCACACGCACACAGCCCACTACACCAAACGTCTATAATGCCAATATTTAATATAAATATACTCCCTATACATTAAGATGAATGGAAATTGTGTCAGGAAAGCTGATACTTTCGTCACATTGAAAACTAAGATGAGCTGTAGTTATGATGGAAATCGAAGTCTCTCAACTTTTTATTAACAGATATATAAGAAAAAAAATCTCCCTAAGCCTTTTGTGTACAGTTATTCACTGTGTACAAATGTTGGAATGTTGTTATATTCCTTTTTATGGTACTTATATTTGTGTTTCTCATTTTTGTCTCCTTTTTTCCGTCCTTCCTTTGACATTATTAACATCTTGATCTTTTATTTCAATGTAATTCGATTCAAAATCCCTGAGACTATGAAGGTCACATAAACTTTCACGCAGGAATCTGAAACTCAGTAAAATTATTACGAAACGCGCACGCTTATAAGGAAACTTAAGGGTATGCATCAATACGAACACACATATACAACACAGACACATGCGGGACTAAGGAATCAATGTTCAATTCCCTTCAAACACAAGTGAATACTCATCTCAGGGATAAACGAATCCGTGGAGACATGACCATTTCATACAAAATATCAATTTGGCAAGGAATGCACCCGAAGCACCTATAATAATATACACAGGTACATTATTAGCATAAATTCACAGTGTCAGACTTGTGAATGAATGAAAGAACAAGAAGCAGAAAGAGTGGAGACGAACGCCCTCAGAGCTCAAAATGCAGGTGTGATTGAGCCGAACTTTCACAGAAAGACGAAGAAACAAATAAATTGTTGGTTTGGAAGCGAGACTTAAAGTTCGAATAACATCTCTCGCTAGCACACTAAGTACAGCTATGTTGACCAGACCACACACTTGAAGGTGAAGGGACGACGACGTTTCGGTCCATCCTGGACCATTCTCAAGTCGATCGACTTGACTTGAATGGTCCAGGACGGACCGAAACGTCGTCGTCCCTTCACCTTCTTGTGTGTGGTTTGGTCAACATACTTCAGCCACGTTATTGTGTCTCATCGCCTGCAAAGTACAGCTAAATAAATATATACTCAAGTACACATTTGTGTATATATATAAGTGTTTATGATCAAGCACTCATTACTCAATAAAAAATTATTGGTTATTATATATTTACTAAGCAAGAAATTCTCAAATTCCTCTCCAAGTTCAATAACTCCCTAAAACATATTACTAAATATATTACCACCACTGAGCATAAAATATAATCAATAGAACTCATTTCCATATTAAATATATCACCGCTCCAGAAAAAAATACTATTTTTTATTGGTATCTATTTTTAAAGATAAGTATTGAACAAAGCATCCGGTTAATAACAATGAAAATGAACGTTTATTCTAGAGAAGAAAACAAATATAATATATAAATGAAGGTGTTCTCTACCAGTGAGAGAGGGAAAGAAACAAAGAGGAGAAATGGAAGGATGGATGGCTACAAGTCATGTGGGAGCCGGTCGGCCGAGCGGACAGCACGCGGGACTTGTGATCCTGTGGTCCTGGGTTCGATCCCAGGCGCCGGCGAGAAACAATGGGCAGAGTTTCTTTCACCCTATGCCCCTGTTACCTAGCAGTAAAATAGGTACCTGGGTGTTAGTCAGCTGTCACGGGCTGCTTCCTGGGGGTGGAGGCCTGGTCGAGGACCGGGCTGCGGGGACACTAAAGCCCCGAAATCAATCAAATCATCTCAAGATGTGGAGCAACAGAGATGAATGCAAGTAAGAAGAGTGTGACTAGAAGAGGAAGTGATAAACAGAGATAAGGGACACTGCAGAGTTCTGCACTGTGCAGAGTCTTGATGGACCGGAGGAGGAGGAGGAGGAGGAGGAACAAGAAGAGAAGCAGGAGGGAAGGAAGGAAGGAAGAGGTGCAGGAGGTGTGCTGAATATAGAATGACAAACCGATTTGGAATTCTTGGCAGGTGCTGTCAATATTTCAATGATTGTGTGTGTGTGTGTGTGTGTGTGTGTGTGTGTGTGTGTGTGTGTGTACTCACCTAGTTGTGCTTGTGGGAGTTGAGCTCTGGCTCTTTGGTCCGGCCTCTTAACTGTCAATCAACTGTTGTGTGTGTGTGTGTGTGTGTGTGTGTGTGTGTGTGTGTGTGTGTGTGTGTGTGTGTGTGTGTGTGTGTGTACTCACCTAGTTGTACTCACCTAGTTGTGCTTGTGGGAGTTGAGCTCTGGCTCTTTGGTCCGGCCTCTTAACTGTCAATCAACTGTTGTGTGTGTGTGTGTGTGTGTGTGTGTGTGTGTGTGTGTGTGTGTGTACTCACCTAGTTGTGCTTGTGGGAGTTGAGCTCTGGCTCTTTGGTCCGGCCTCTTAACTGTCAATCAACTGTTGTGTGTGTGTGTGTGTGTGTGTGTGTGTGTGTGTACTCACCTAGTTGTACTCACCTAGTTGTGCTTGTGGGAGTTGAGCTCTGGCTCTTTGGTCCGGCCTCTTAACTGTCAATCAACTGTTGTGTGTGTGTGTGTGTGTGTGTGTGTGTGTGTGTGTGTACTCACCTAGTTGTACTCACCTAGTTGTGCTTGTGGGAGTTGAGCTCTGGCTCTTTGGTCCGGCCTCTTAACTGTCAATCAACTGTTGTGTGTGTGTGTGTGTGTGTGTGTGTGTGTGTGTGTGTGTGTGTGTGTGTGTGTGTGTGTGTGTGTGTGTGTGTACTCACCTAGTTGTGCTTGTGGGAGTTGAGCTCTGGCTCTTTGGTCCGGCCTCTTAACTGTCAATCAACTGTTGTGTGTGTGTGTGTGTGTGTGTGTGTGTGTGTGTGTGTGTGTGTGTGTGTGTGTGTGTGTGTAGGTGAGAAGTAATTGCATGTTACATGAAAATTAGGCCTAAAAGAGCATGACAATGCAGGCATGCAAGTAGGCCTACCAGGGCAAATGATTACAGAACTCTCAATAGGCTTATCAGCTTATCATGTCACGAACGTAGGACTTCAAGACCCATAAGAAGAGGGATTCCAAACGACTTTTCATTGAATCTTCAGGAAGAAATGTTTCAGTTTTCTGATCAATCCGTAACAGCGACAAAGAAGGGACATGGCTAAAGAATTAATGTTTTTACTGGTCTCGTCATCATTCTTACTGGTAACTAATGCAGTGACAGAAATGAGTAGCAGAACGGAGCAACGTGAGGCAGGAGGAGTAGGCGACATCTCTGCTCTACGAACTGGAAGATAGAATGATGAATAATTGGAATAAGATATTACGGAATATAAAAGAAGCAGCAGACACGATAATAGCAGTTAGCGAAAAAGATGAATAGGATTACTGGAATAATACGCTAAATGATCAATCTTAATCAAGATAAACAATGTTAACAGCAAAAGGCGGAGAGAGAAACGAGGCGATGGGATGTGAACCAATAACAAGTAGAACATCTGGAGAACAAATGAAGCAGAGAGGAAGCTCTTAATATCGTAATAATGCTTGTGGACATTGAGTAAAGGATAAAGGACACACATATGAAGATGGTTGCAAAGAACATTAGAACTACTACAAGTAATGAAGAAAACTGTAGAATGCTAATTAGCCCATACAAGACATCTCCTAAATATACCCAGCCAAGCATTCTTATATGTCTAACCATCGCTTGAAACAATCCAGCGGTGCCATGTAAATGATGTCGACTCAGCAATTTCTTCTTAAAATCAACAACCCTGTTCCCAAACTAATCAGATATTTTCAGAATCAAATCTTATTCAAATCGTATGAAAGTAGGAAAGCTTGAAGATTCGAAGCTTGAAGAGATGAAAGCGGGAGGAAAGACGACGATGACAGCTGAGATAACGAGGCAATAGAAATAGAAATAGAAAAGGCAATTCATACAGATGATCACCAAGTTTCATTAACAAGAGAGAATATGGTTCAATTAAAGAAGGCATTAAAGGACCAGCATACCAAGGTCATACATTGGTTAAAGAAGGCCACGAACTACTACACAAGAGGCGCGAGAGAATACTGCCAGAAATAATCACTCAGGTGTTTGTATATTTGAATTCAAAACTTTACTTCAATTTCCAGTGGAGTGAGAGAGTCGGGAGATATGAACTGAATACGAGGGGGATATTAAGGCAGTTATCGGGAAGAGCGCTAAGCCATTACGACTATATATAACTTGGAAGTGATATGAGGATAAGTATTTGGAACAGGACGAAGGAAAGGAACTGTGCCCGACCACTTGGATTATATAGGTTTGAGCGCCAACCTGAAAGAAACCAGACCGTCGCTCTACAGTCCACTCCATGTGGTAGATTGATTACAAGAGGACGAGCAACTTGTTTAACCTTCGTGAACCCCCAGAGCTTCTACCAACATAACACTGCACAAGCTGTTAAGGTACACGCGCGAGTCTACCCACTTGCGTTTAGAATGGCACTTACAGTCTGATGTATTGCTAAAGCTATTTCTATAACCTCTCTGTCCCTCTCTTTCTCTCCCTCTCCCCCACCCCCCCTCTCTCTCTCTCTCTCTCTTTCCCCCCCCCCCCCTCTCTCTCTCTCCCCCCCCCCCTCTCTCTCTCTCCCCCCCCCCTCTCTCTCTCTCTCTCTCTCACTATGACCGATATTTTATTTATTGTTGAATATTGAATTGCAAAAACACCTCCACTTGCCATAATAGAAATTTATGTTCTGATTCTGAATTGCAAAAAATCTGCCTGTGGTTATAACGGATATTTTATTTGTTTGGATTTTGAGTCTTGGTAAACCCTTCATGTTTCCATGAGCTTTTCTTTCCCTTTTTCGTATTTTTCTTTACAGTGAACTAACTACAAAAAGTTCTATTAAACTGCGAACCCCTGATTTACTCCATTTATTTGTATGTCGTAATTATATCTAAAAAATATACATGATCACAAAATAACTAATATAGCTAGTTGATTTTAAAAGGTTTAAATATAAATAATAATAGTATAATTTTAAATAATAATCATTTTAAATATTAATAATGGATTACAATTATTTTAGACTCATGTCTGTATGTTTTTTATAAATATATTCATTGGCATATATATTTAAGGTCGTTTTGAATTATCAAAAATTAACTGCTGGTACATATGCAGCTTCCAATGTTTCGCTTCACACATAAAAGTCTCACTCAACGAGAAAAGTCAGATAAATAAATATGAATTATTTTCTCACCAATAATCACTATATATACTTCTCTTGGTCGTTCTTGGCAAAGTTTGTACCAACCAACAAATATTCATTGCTGTTATACCTCTCCTAAAAAGTATTTGTGTGTTTGAACGACCGTTTCTTCTGTGTGTGTGTGTGTTTGATCTACATTTACCAGTGTTTTGTATATTGTGTGAAGGGTGTTAGTGCTTCCTGGTGGCTTATGCTTTAATTTGTCAGGTCGATCATTCCTTTAAGAGCATTTTTGTGTGTGGGTGTTTTATTGGTG
Source organism: Procambarus clarkii (assembly GCF_040958095.1). Classification (NCBI taxonomy): domain Eukaryota; kingdom Metazoa; phylum Arthropoda; class Malacostraca; order Decapoda; family Cambaridae; genus Procambarus; species Procambarus clarkii. The sequence continues at coordinate 13,716,219 of NC_091232.1, forward strand.
GGCTGTGTCTTTGAGCTACTGTTTATAAATATTTGTGTTGTAATTTTGTCTCTCTCTCATTCCATCTCCATCACCCTTGTCCATCATAACTTGCTTTCCCGCTGTTCATCGCGGTTGCTATAATAGAGTTAAGCAGCCTGACACCACGCAATTACCACCTCATCCATCCTTCCAACAACCAGAGATTTTCTGACGTCTGGCCATTTAGATCGCCCATTTCTGTTTCTCTAATTTTTTGGCTGATGAAATTATGAGTCTATGGTTCCTCCGGTCACAATTTATTAGTGCCTGGCTTTATTTTTATATTCCTCTTAGGAGGTGGAAAAAACTGGCTCCTCGTGTTTTGGTAATACTGATAGGGAGGACGAGGACCATAGTACATATACAGACATACAATGCAATTAGAAATTAGAAATCGGTACTATTGAATTTGGACAAAACTGAAAACTATTTTCTGCTAATGTTGCAAAGACAAACTAAACTAACCTAACCTTCTTGGGCCTAATACACGCTATCTGAGGGCTAGTATAGTACATATGTGTGCTATACTAGGCTTATAAAATATTTAAATTTGTTTTAAGCTTAATTTTTTCGGACTATAAAGAGAATAGTACAAAATTCAACTAATTGCTTAGTACGTCAATGTTTGTACTAAGGTGCACAAAGTTAAACCATATACTATCGAAACAGAAAGATGGATTGAAAATATCTAAAACTGGGTAAAAATATAGAAAATTATTCTGTAATGATAAACTTTCTACTTCTTAAAGTATTGGCTGGCATGGCCACCTTGTTCATGCTCACAAGCACGCACGTCCGGCGCGCTCGCACACACACACACACACACACACACACACACACACACACACACACACACACACACACACACACACACACACACACACACACTCAAAGCTTGCACGTTTTTGTACCCCCGCGTGTGTACTGCAGCAAGTTTCCATGGGTGCCCTCCATTATATTCATCTAACATTCATGATATTCAGTAGGCTAAAAACAAGTATAGAGAGCACATTCTGTTCACATTCCACTTCCCACTGAATGGACGAGGCTCTGACCTCGTCAGTCGACCTTTCAAGCTCTATTGAAAAGGTAGGCTTCTAAAAATGTTCTCATTGTTTGTTTTACAGAAGCGATTTATTGTTTTATATATTTTTTTTTGCTAAGGCTATTTTTCTATGCCATATTGCAGTTTATTATCTAAGCGTCGTGGCATTTTTCTGTGTGTGTGTGTGTGTGTGTGTGTGTGTGTGTTAGTAGTTATGTGCTGTATGTGATGTAATTACAGGGTCGAGAATTAGCTCCCTAGCCCGCCTTTTTTTGCTGGTGGTAAGTTAAAGACACGAGTTTAATGTATTTATTAGTGTGTGTGTGTGTGTGTGTGTGTGTGTGTGTGTGTGTGTGTGTGTGTGTGTGTGTGTGTGTGTGTGTTTGTGTGAATGTGTTTGTGTGTATTTATTAATACAGTATTATATTAATAAAATAAATTAGTGAAAACGAGTTAAAAGAGGTATCCTCGACATGTATTGTACTAATGTGATCATGTATGAGAGAGGCTGCGCAAGATCAATCATAATAGAATACCAAACAAAGGATACAAAAAAAGTTTAGTTACAAAAGTTCTGGCTAAATACTGTTTTTGTGAATTCAGGATTATTAATTTGAATCAAATTTTCGGGTAACATAATAGATGTGGTATCACTGGATAGTTTCAAGCGAAGGTTAGTTACAAATGTTAATGAATGTTAATGGGAATATTTGGGTGGTGCTTCGTACCTGTCCGTTCACTCCAATGTTCACAACGACACTAAACTGATGTACTAAACTGCTCTATAATAACCTAACTGAAGATTGCGAAGATAAAAAGGCACTTTATGTAAATTTTGCAATCCGCTGCGATTTTTAACATCTGACGTTCGGGATTTTTACTTGTCAAATTGTAATGTATTATGAGAGTATAGACAAGCGGCTCGTATGAGCCAGAATGCCTTCTGCCGTTTCCTATATTCATGTTTTCATTGTTCTTAACTTAAATATTAAACTTTTAAACAAATCCGGTACATGATTATGTATTATTTTACCATTTTTGTAAAGTGCATTCTGTCATACATAAATTGTTAGAATATTCAATCGATAAATTAATATAGCTGATTGTGCATATAAGACATTAAATTTTTTAACATTTTAAGTCAGTATTAAGACTGGGTTAGGTCTGGAGTTTGATGAGGCTTAGCTCGCTTTTAACAATGAGGGATGGAAGTGTACTCCATCAAAAATCTTCCATCCATACGAAGCAACTCTCTATACGAGGTTTTGAACACACTTCGGATTTAATTACTATTGATATTGTTTTAACTATCATCACACAGTATATTATATATATATTATATATATATATATATATATATATATATATATATATATATATATATATATATATATATATATATATATATATTTACAGCACAGTTACTGATATTATAGATCTTAAGAAGATTGATCTTAGGAATTCCAGTCATTATAGCAATAATAATAATGGTCCTTATAGTCGGAAATAATACCTTTAAGGATACATGATTATAATATTGTTTAATATTGCTTCGGCTTTTCGTGCATTTAGAGGCGTGAGGCTCGAGTCTGAGTAGATCTTGTTGTCCTCTGAGAGTATTTATTGGTCAATCGTCGATAGATGCACGTCATTTGCAACCTGTCACCGGTGCAATTCCCATGCAAATTGCTGACACGTATTTTTTTTTACTCCAAACACCAACACAACCGAAACACACACACACACACACACACACACTCAGACACACACACTCAGACACACACACTCAGACACACACACACACACACACACACACACACACACACACACACACACACACACACACACACAGGGGCCTCGTAGCCTGGTGAATAGCGCGCAGGATTCGTAATTCTGTGGCGCGGGTTCGATTCCCGCACGAGGCAGAAACAAATGGGCAAAGTTTCTTTCACCCTAAATGCCCCTGTTACCTAGCAGTAAATAGGTACCTGGGAGTTAGTCAACTGTCACGGGCTGCTTCCTGGGGTGTGTGTGTGTGTGTGTGTGGTGTGGGGAAAAAAAAAAAAAAAAAAAAAGTAGTTAGTAAACAGTTGATTGACAGTTGAGAGGCGGGCCGAAATAGCAAAGCTCAACCCCCGTAAAAAACACAACTAGTAAACACACACACACACACACTCAGACACACACACCTGGTGTGTGGGCGCCTGGAGGCTGAGTGGATAGCGCTCAGGACTCGAACTCCTGGGGACCGGGGGTTCGATTCTCGGCGATGGCGGAAAACAAATGGGCAAAGTTTCTTTCACCCTGATGCCCCTGTTACCTAGCAGTAAATAGGTGCCTGGGAGTTAGACAGTTGTTACGGGCTGCTTCCCGTGTGGGTGTGCGTGAAAAAAGGATCGTTGATTGATTGACGGTTGAGAGGCGGGCCAAAAGAGCAGAGCTCAACCCCCGCAAGCACAATTTGGCGAATACAACTAGGTGAATACACATTCGCACCCTCCCTCCCTCAGCACGAACTATTTATTTTTGTACAGTTTATCTACCTTGATGATTACACTCGAACCTTTTTATTTGGAAGAGAGTATATGCCAGCAACTACCAGGCTCATTAATTTTAAACTCAGAACTTTCTACCAGAGTTAAGCAACGCCTGGTTCCATGTGCAGCTAAGAAGACACAGGCCATGATGATAATTACACTGCATGGTTTTAAAACTGGGACAACCATTTGAATAAATTGCAAGTACTAATGCTCAATGAAGAAAACATCTCAAGGGCAAAATATTTGGCTCTTCATTAACCATGTGAGGCCTCGTGCTCAACTCAGTAAACAAGACAAACTCTTACATAACTAAACTGCATCTCGCACCTTCTTGACATCTATGTTAAACCTTATAAGAAGCCCAATATCGCTGCCATCTTGAGTATGCTCACCTCTTCTTGGTGGCCTGTTCCCACTCATAATTTATTTGACTTCTGGGTAACGTAGAGAACAATGTGAGAAGTTTAATTCCTTGTCATGTACACAATCTGGTTGAAATAGTCACTATATCAGAGCTTTCAGCACCGAAGAGATATCTGCAGCCTTATTATGTATTACTAATATTTACAATGCAGGCGATGAGTCACAATAACGTGGCTGAAGTATGTTGACCAGACCACACACTAGAAGTTGAAGGGACGACGACGTTTCGGTCCGTCCTGGACCATTCTCAAGTCGATTGTGGCTAATATTTACAATGTTCCCCACTGGGGCCAACTTAGTGGATTACTCAAAACTGGCAAAGAGCTGTTGGTTGTGTCATTCCTGAGAACATCAATTTGTGATCTTTCATACCTCGGTTGACTACCACTTCTAACCTTTATCTTAACGTATTGGTAATCTTGAAGTCAAGTCATCCTTTCGTATAGAGACTTTGGCTTTCGGTTCGCTCCGGCATAGATCTGTACTTAACACTACTAACATAACGCTGAATAAAGTTTGTACCTAATAAAAAACTAACGCTTATCGCTTTAAATTAAAACGTTTTTGGAACCGGGCGTCACATGCTGATTTAGTTGAAAGCTCTAAGCATTTATTTTAATTTAGAAACATCGGTGGCACTCTCATTGAACGCTAATCATAGTTTAAAAAGGTATATTGAGAGAGCAAGGAGTTTGGAGAGAGAGAGAGAGAGAGAGAGAGAGAGAGAGAGAGAGAGAGAGAGAGAGAGAGAGAAAGAGAGAGAGATAGAAAGAGATAGAGAAAGAGAGAGAGAGAGAGAGAGAGAGAGAGAAAGAGATAGAGAAAGAAAGAGAGAGAGAGAGAGAGAGAGAGAGAGAGAGAGAGAGAGAGAGAGAGAGAGAGAGAGAGAGAGAGCGAAAGAAGGAGAAAGAGAGAAAGATGGAGAGAGAGAAAGATGGAGAGAGAGAAAGATGGAGAGAGAGAAAGAAGGAGAGTGAGAAAGTTTAGGGAATTATTCAGCAAGTTCCAGAATGTCTTCCATCAGCAACTGACATTACTTAATAACAAAATCATTAGCTATAAAATAAATTGTTAGTAAACCAATTCAAGAATTAGGAACACAGGTGGATTAATTGCTATTTTAATTATTGATTTGAAAACTCATTTATCTTTGCAGAGTGTGAAGCAGAGAGTAGAGAAGGAAGTGTGTACCAGCCTACACCTGCTCAGCCTCACCCACCAGACTAGCAGTCGAGTACAGTCTTGTCTTACACCTTACAACCACAGCCTCGCCTGGACAGAAGTCTATCCATTTGGATTCTTCCTTGCTGTCAGATCAGTGGACGAAGTTTACTTGTCTAATTTCTCATCTCGACTCCTCTAGGATAGTAAACACGGGTAGCCTATCCCTATCCTATCCTCGGGGTCGGCATTCAGAGCAGCTTGAAAACGCAACGGTCCTGTTTTCATCGTAAGGATTGGAATACATTTTGACGCGAAGGAATAAATTGAAAGACAAAAACTAACCTATAATATCAGCAATGAACTCACTCTCTTAGAATTTGATATAAAAATTTAAACTTAACAATATATTTTAAAGGATTAATATTAGGATTAGATCTCTCCCTAGCTCAGCGGTAGAGGATTTGATCTAAAGCAGAAGCATTATCATAAAATCTTGCCAGTGCCGAGCAAGAAAGAGAGAGAAAGACCTGCACGCTAGAATAACCCGTATGGAACTGTCTTGTGGCAAACTTATGAAGGAAATAAACCCGGCAAGCATGAGGAACCGCAGGATAAGATGGAGAAACCAGCGAAGCAAGTAATAAGACGCAGTGTGCGTGTACTGGGACTCAGGTGCGCCCTGTTTAGCCTCCACCAGCAGTTCAGGCTCGCTCTTACCCCAGCCAGACCCAACCTGTCTTCACATTTAGTCCGCGTCAATTGTACTAATTGTACTAACTAATTGTAATTGTACTAACACTAATGACCGTAGCGTCAAAAATCACCTTCTCTTGTCAAATGTGGAAGCACAGTAATTTTACGACGCTTCTTCGGACTAAAGAGCATCGGCTTCGATAGTGTATGTGCATGGCTCTGGTTCGCACAGTTCCATTGACGTAAAACCACAAAGTTCGATGTATCTAATCTGGTGAGACTGGCTGCTACACCAACTGGGAAAGACACGAAGACCATGTGAAGTGTGGACCCTCGAGCCTCGCCGCTCCTGTGAAGGAGAGGCTCTGAGGAAGAGGTTGTCTTCTAGCTGATGCTACAAACATTCCTGAACCAAGAAGTGCAATGTTTAAGCTGTAAATAGATTAATGTAATGAAACTTATTAATTAATTTCATCAATAATCACGTATTTAGTGGAGTGGGAATTAGCTTCGGAGCCTCCTTAAGAAAAATCCTAGAATCTTGTGTTTTTTCAAAGAGATTCAAGTTTTATTTATGAAGAAAATGTGTATAAAATGTGTGTAGCGTAACGGGGCGAGACACTGTTAGCACATGTCTCGTCGATAGTGTACTAATACTGTTAAAAACTCTGACTAATAATGTGGCCATATATTGGCAATAACAAAAAATCTATATACGTATATGAAACTTTTAAAGAAAATTGTTATGTTACTACCCACTTTCAGAGAGAATGAAATGTTATATAAAATAAAACTGCTTACCTAATCTATATGATATTATGAAATTTCCGTAATTTAACACATTTATTAATCTGGACTATTATAAATTTGTAAACCAAGCGATACCCATTGACACAATCCTTAAATTATCCTCAAGAAACAGTAATTTTCAAGCAGGTCGGAGAAAATTATTCTGCTTTCAAGTAGTGACCAATGCAGCTTGGTAACGGAGGCTAACTCATCAAATATAACTCATCAAATATAACTCATCAAATATAACCAGGAAGATGACTGGCCAGTAATAAGGCGCCGTGAGTGAGGGCAACAAGTGACCGATGACTGTCAGTAGTAAAGCCTTGAGAAGCTCTCGAAAATTCAATAAAACACTTTCAACAAAATTAGTGAAACAGCTTGAAAAATACTTATGAATTTTGACAATATAAAGTAAGGATATTGAGAATTTTGGAAAATGGAAAGAATAATTTTGAGAAACGACTAACAACCTTTGATGAAACGTAAATTACATTAAAAAGAGATCAAATGTTAACTGGAAACGGAAGCAAATGAAGACTCTTTCAATTAATAAATCACGATGTCAAGCAAGTTCCAGTGATTTATAATGGGAGTGAATAATGAATGAAGAGTAAGGGTGTGAGATTCATCCATCTGTTGTCTTCAGAAGAAGCTTCAAGATGACGTTCAGAGCTAAGGTCATCCCTTGTATCGTCCTAGTCCTCGTCTCTATCACCACCAAGTGTATGGGCTCAGGTAAGTTTGGTCAGGAGTTAGTGTTGGGTTTGTCAACTGCGGGAGGGTTATTAAGGTCATTACAGCAGCTTACAGGCCAGCCACCAGATATACTATAGCCCTGAGCGTAGTCCAGGCCAGTAGTAAACGCTCAGTATATGTATACTGAAGAGCAGAAGGCTCTACTCGGTATATACAGGGTGTACAAAAAAAAGTATGTTTTTATAGAGGAAAATTAATAACATTAAAATAAAAATAATAATTAATATTCATAGAATAAATAAAACAATTATGATCATATAATTGATACAACAAATATAATCAAATAATATATTTGCTTTAACATTTAATAAAGCACATATGAAAATACCAAATATTTTCAATTTATTTTGCCTGAGATAAGGAGTTTCGATACACCGTGCAATTCCCCATGTTGTTTATGTCTGAGCTGACCGGTGCTTTGTACACATACCTCAGTCAATATGAACGCATACAGTATATATGCATTACATATTCCACTATAAAAACTTTTCACTCTCAAACTGGCAATCAAGAAGATGTACATTCAACAAATGTATACATGTATCTCACATGACCCCGAGAACACCCAGCTGACGGGATAAACACAGGGTTTAGCCTTAATCCTAATATAATCCTAATATGATCGCCTGGCTTTATCTTGGTCCGTGTTAAAAAGCTCCCTAAATGAGTTTTTTTTTTAATCGCCTGAGAAATGGAGCACACGTGTGTAGGAGGCAAGGAAGAATTTGTGAAGCAACCTGTGGATGATCTATAATATTCTGAGTGTTGGAGAAGGTGTGGTAACTGGGTAGGAAGAATTTTTTAAGAATATAAAGAGTGATAAGAAATACACAAGTAGATAGAGGCGCAAAGAGACAAATAGGTAAAGGGAGAGATGTGGATAAAGACAGACAGGCTCATAGACAAATATATATAAACAGACGCAAACAAGTACACAGAGAAACTACGAATGTATAGACAGTTAATGAATGACGTCAGACGAGTCAAACATGCAGATAGAGAGATATGCAGAAATACATTCATACAGAGTTAGTCATACAAAAAGACAAATGTCCGATATACACGCAAAAAAATAAATGGTGCGTTCACGGTGACTGTCAAGACGAGACTGAGACATTATCATACCGTGACCGACGTTAATGATCTAATGGTGCAGATATATTCCAGTCACGTTAATGGGTCTCTTACGGTTCCAGACCCGTTATTATTTAATTTTTCTCCTCCAGTCATGTTCCTGTGATTCTTACTATTCTAAATATGTTAATGAGATTTTTATGGTCCCAGCAATGTTACTGTGATATTTTGTTCCAGCCACGAAGTAATTTTTACTGTTCCCGGTTCGATTCTGCAAATATTTTCTGATCCAGAAACGTTACTGTGACTTTTGATGTTCAGTCTTCATTATTTCTTCAAGTTCAAACTGAACACCAGGTAGTTTATCTAACATTATCTGCATTACATGTTTTAAGAAACTATTCGAGAGATTTTAATTTGGTTTCCTAGAGGTTTGATCTTCATCTCGTGTAACCTGTAACACTCGAAAATTTGTTGAGCAATTCTCAGCACTAATTGCTGGCCACCACTACTTGAAGAACGTTATTTACAATCTTAACTGAGCAAGGGTACCAAAATAAGGTAATCTATATCAACCTTACTCTTCAGGACTTGCATAAAGAATTTTAACTGAAATTATGCTAGACTAGTCTTTTAAAAATTACTTAATACCGTTATTAATAAAAGTCTTTCGGCTTCGTTCACTACGTAATTTTCCTGATAGAGGTCTCTTAATTAATTTGCTCCCAAAATGTAAACTATTAAATTTTGAATCAGACATTTAAATCACTTAAAGTGTTTTCCAATGCCATTCTATGTTATGGTTACGTGAAAAATTTTAAATCAAGCACTGGAGGAAAGAATTACAAATTACATAACCAGAAAGAATGATAATGAAATACTGTGACATGTTTGCAGACCGGATGATAAAATTTAATCTTGGAAAGTGGATTTGAGAGCAGTGCAATGGAGAGGATTGCAAATAATTTTGCAAAGGGGAGGCAATGGAGGCAGTAGAAATGATGCAATAGTGTTGCATCATTTGCTATAGTGGATGCAATTGAGAGTAGTGCAATGAAAGAGAAGGATATCCGGTAATGAATGGTGGAACAGATGACTAATAAGTATAAACGAGACAACGAAGAGAGTTCCTCCTACATCTCTGTACAGAGTAAAGCTACATACACCTTTAAGCCACGTGCAAGCTTAAGCCCGTAGCAGCATAAAACCATCATTAAGCGACGAACAGTGTAAAGCCACGAACAACATTAAGCTTCTTTCGGCGTAAAGCCACATGTAGCATTAAGCCATATAGAGCATCATGCCTCGTAGACTGTAGATCGACGGTCTCACTTCAGTCAGCTTTCACTCGCTGACCGTTCTAGTTGCTGAGTACCATTCCTTTCCCCCCGTCCCATCCCAAATCCTTACTCCAATCCCTTCTAAGTGCTATACAGTCGCAATAGATTAGCGCTTTCTCCTGATAATTGCCTTGCCTTGCCTCGTACAGGGTAATGCCTCGTACTTCCCTTTAAGGTCGACTTCAAGAGAATAAGATGAAATACCTCTAAGAACCGGTAGGCGTGTTCGCGTGTCAGGACAAACATGAAACTATCTGGAATTAGACTTATACAAATTAGAAGGAGCATTGTGAGTAACTCGTCAAGATGATCGATGTTTGTGCTTGTGTATTCATCTGTTTATGATTGAACTTTAGTTCTTGGTATTCACTTTTCTCAGCCACTGCACATTTGATGCAATAACTAGTCATACATTCCCCAATTCAAACTTTGAAAATCATTTAGGTGATATCTACTCCCCATATAGCTAATTCCATCGAGTTTTTACTCTTGCGCTAATTAAAAATTAAATTACATTGCTGTTTTGCTGCATCTAGCTTCACCAATGGTCTCTTGGTCTATTGACATTCATTACAATAGTTTCCTCTCAGCACTTTTCACTGAAGTATTTTTTATATATTTATTGTGTCTCGTATTTCAATTCTTTTATGTAACGTCTTTGGGTTTGGCTCTTTCAACTTATCTTCGTATATAATCAGCCGTAAATAATGTGCCTCGTTGCAACGCTTTCTTCCTCTTCCATATTCCAAATGTGGTTTATGAGTTGGGGCTTCACGACGAAGCTGCACCCTCTTAGACTCGTCTCATCTAGGTGATATTCAGTGTTCTGAAAGCTTATCTAGTGAGGTTCTGAATAATGCTTTGATCACAAATTTAGTGTATTCTGCTGACGTTATCCTAATTGACAATGGTCACCTGGGAAATGTTGCACGTTATATCACCTTCAAGATCTGAATTTTCAGTAATTTCAAGGAAATGTTTCCTCTTCATTGTGTATCGTCCTATTTTTACTATTTTCATCATCTAACATTAGCTAATTTAAATCGGGTACTAATTCTCGAATGAACTCAGCGGCCTATAAGGTTATCTTGAGGTTATCTTGAGATGATTTCGGGTCTTTTTAGTGTCCCCGCGGCCCGGTCCTCGACCAGGCCTCCACCCCCAGGAAGCAGCCCGTGACAGCTGACTAACACCCAGGTACCTATTTTACTGCTAGGTAACAGGGACATAGGGTGAAAGAAACTCTGCCCATTGTTTCTCGCCGGCGCCTGGGATCGAACCCAGGACCACAGGATCACAAATCCAGCGTGCTGTCCGCTCGGCCGACCGGCTCCCAAGGTACTTAGAGTATTTCCATATCATCGTCTGCCCAGATTCATCTGTGTAGTTTGACCATTGGTATAGATGACGGTTCTAAGAGAGATTCTTGGGAGACTTTATTACTTCACGACAATAGTACTTCTTCCTACTCACTGCGACTCTCTGTATCCTGTCCGTTAGATACTCTCTCATAAACTTTAGTTCTTTTCCAGGTACCTCCGCCTGTTTCTTAAGTTTCCCCTAGTGGTCTTTTAAGGCAGTTCCAAATATTATGTCTACCCATCCTTGTCTTTCCTGTTTTTTGTTAATTTGTCGTAGAATTCTGTTGTTTAGAGCCTGCAAAATGTTTAAATTTGAGCCTTAATTTGAGCCTTTTGAGGCTCAAAAATGAGCCTTATGTTTGGAGGCTCTTATTTCTTATTCGGCCAAAAGTAGCATTGTATTTAGCCTCTGGAAAGACTTATTTATTAATACTTTAATTAAAAGTGCCGGTGCAGAAATTTATAATTGGATGGATGTGCATCGACACACCAATATACAGCACAGTGACTGTTTTGGAGGCGGTGCTGCTATCTTCACGTAGACCAAGCATAAAGTCAAATTGAAGTGCCTTGAACACCAATACCACCTCATCCCAGTAGACTTGGAGGCTCTTCGCTTCTTGTGTAAAAGCGTTCTCAAGTTTCTGAACGAATTGACGATAAACTCGTTAGGGAAAACAAAGACCCCCAGAGTAACCAGTTTTGTGTTCGTCTTTTTCATTGAAGTTATCTACAGAAAGAATATCTACTGGATCAAGGGAAAATGTTGTATAAATTAATTTCTTATGTATGAGCTATGTATACCAGTTCTATTTAAATAAATTTGACGAATGGTTGAATGGTGTAGACGAAAATACTGGTGAATACAAAACCCAATCGACTTAAATCATTATAGTCCAGAGGATATATATACACCGAGACATGTACCCTGCTTCACAGTGTATATATGCTGAACATTCATTTTAGTCCTGAATTATATCCTGGACTAATGTATACTTACAGGGGGGGGGGGGGTCAGTAAGCTTTTGTGATGGTCGTAATAACCCTCCGAAATGATTTATAGGCCTCAACCCCAACACCAGACAAAAAGTATTACAACTGGTAAAGGTGATGTGGTGTAGAGAGGTGACATTGGGTACAACGTAAGATTGGAGTTATGACCAGTCTGTTGATTACAACAGTTATGTTGTAGGCAGGAGACTCAGAGGCTACTCGCCTCATAACAGCACCTCTGCCAGATGCATTATTTATTTTTGTTTTAATTCATGTGTCCAGCGCCAGAAGCATTAGTTTGAAGATGATGAACCGTCGCACTTAAACAGAAGATTAACCATGACGAAAGCATAATTTAAACAAATAATTTCATTTTTTTCAATTTAATTTTAAAACACATAATTTACACAAATTTACACGTTCATAATTTACACAAATGAAGCAGGAAGTTAATACAGAGAACACTTACAAAATAAGTGCCCAACTTATTTTTCCGTCTATTGATTGACTGATAAAGATTAAGCCACCCAAAAGGTGGCACGGGCATGAATAGCCCGTAAGTGGTCGCCCTTTTGAGTCATTACCAGTATCAAGAGCTGATACTGGAGATCTGTGGAGGTGCCCTTTTTTCGTCTTCCAGAACACGATAAATTTTACCTGATAACAAGACATTTACGAACCAAATTTAATTTAAGAATAAAATCCTGTATCAAGTCTGCTACACAAGTAGCAGAGTTAAAAAATCATCATGAAATTATAAGTCATAGAGAGATATTTGTGAGGGTCAGTTAGGCTTCTCACATTGAAGCATTTGAACGAGTGTTTGTCACGAATTTTCTACTACAAGAGGCACGAAAAAATTAATGTAATAAAATGACTTATTTATGAATTCTGTAAATCAGAGGCGACTGTGGGATGAATGGAATAAAAATTCCCTTTCTTACTCGTTCCCCTGGACTAGAAAATGTGTTGAACAAACGTACCCTGGGCTACACAACGTGTTGAACAAACGTACCCTGGGCTACACAACGTGTTGAACAAACGTACCCTGGCCTACACAACATGTTGAACAAACGTACCCTGGGCTACACAACGTGTTGAACAAACGTACCCTGGGCTACACAACGTGTTGAACAAACGTACCCTGGCCTACACAACATGTTGAACAAACGTACCCTGGCCTACACAACATGTTGAACAAACGTACCCTGGGCTACACAACGTGTTGAACAAACGTACCCTGGGCTACACAACGTGTTGAACAAACGTACCCTGGCCTACACAACATGTTGAGCAAACGTACCCTGGCCTACACAACGTGTTGAACAAACGTACCCTGGGCTACACAACGTGTTGAACAAACGTACCCTGGGCTACACAACGTGTTGAACAAACGTACCCTGGGCTACACAACGTGTTGA
>NC_091232.1:13734841-13779841 GCF_040958095.1 Procambarus clarkii
TGGCAAACTGAAGAGATGTAACCCTACTGTATAAACCTCTCCTCCCATAATATAGTTAACTCACTTTAAGGCAACTACTGTATTCAAGTGTTTACTTGTGAAGCTGTATTACACTACTACAAAGTTTAACAGGGATGGTTATGATATAGATTTACACGTAATTCAAAATATATGCTGATTAAATCTTAAATTACTGAAGAATTACCACGACGACCGAGCACTGACACAATCTCCCATAACGTAAATAAGTAGATATAGACAAATTATCTCTTTTTTCCCAAAAAAGAGAACGGTCCAGGCATCTAGCAGCACTAGATTGTTTCCCAGTCATTCGCTAATCACTGGTCACTATCTTTGCAAGAAATCTCAATATTGACAACGAAATTATTCCCTAATAATGAAAAATGCGTTTAATTGCATAATATATCTTCGGGATAAAATAAAGCAAATAGTCTGAAACAAATCCGTGATATACCCAGCTGGATACTTGGTCCTATTTCAGGGCTACTCTCACAAAAGAGATGGCTTGTCGACACGTAATCCAAATCCTTTCAAAGTTAAATCCTGTTTTCAAGAGCTGAGTGTTCAGAGTGTGATCCAGGTTAGCCACTTTGCTGATGACATGTACAAAGTTATATTAATATAATTTTATTTTATATTTTATATATATATATATATATATATATATATATATATATATATATATATATATATATATATATTATATATATATATATATATATATATATATATATATATATATATATATATATATATATTATATATATATATATATATATATATATATATATATATATATATATATATATATATATATATATATATATTAGTATATTTTGGTAGCAGTCTTTCCTGTAGACATATATTATGAATATATGACCGAAAAAGTAAGAGTAATAATTCTAACACGAATTTTCTCAATGTTTCTTACATTTTTCTTCACTGTTGATGGTAACTGAAAAATCAATTCTCCAAAATTCATTTTTATTTCTAGTCTGACGCGACACTTGAACGCGTTTCGTAAAACTTATTACATTTTCAAAGACTTTAGTTTGCACACACACAACTATAAATGAACAGAGCTTAAACATCTTCGATTTTTTATACCTGCATTTGGGTGAGGTGATATGTTACAACAGTTTTGGATGAGGTGAAAACAAACTTTCAACACAAGACTGAACACGAAACAATGGGTATAATATTTTGTAAGTTAAAGGGAAGAATGGAAGTAACTGCAAAGGGCCTATTGGCCCATATTTCTTGATGCTTCTATATTGGTGCGGAGTCTTGAAGTGGGTAGAATATAGTTGTGCATTAATTGGCTGTTGATTGCTGGTGTCGACTTCTTAATGTGTAGTGCCTCGCAGATATCTAGCCGCCTGCTATCGCTGTATCTATCGATGATTTCCGTGGTTTTTTGTTAAGACTTCTCTGGTGATGGTCTGGTTATGGGAAGAGATTATTTGTTCCATATGTTGGAACATATGGAACAGGGTTCCATATGTTCCATAGGTTCCATATGTGAGGGGTACGATCCATGATTATATGTTGAGAATTGATTTTAAAGTTACCATCAACAGTGAAGAAAAATGTAAGGAACATTGAGAAAATTCGTGTTAGAATTATTAATCTCACTTTTTCGGTCATATTTAATAGTATATATATATTATATATATATATATATATATATATTTATATATATATATATATATATATATATATATATATATATATATATATATATATATATTTATTTATTTATATAATTAGGGGTACCACCACTGGTTTAATTAAAGGGACCCACATCCTCGAAGAAGAAAATAAATAGTGTTCAGAGAAGACCTTGTGGAATTTCACTGAATACTTTAATCTTTTCCTCTCCTACCACCCCTATTATTTTTTTTTTTATATGATTTTATTGCAATGCTACAGTTTACATAAAACACACACTTATATAACAATATAACAATCAGTGTTCGAAGACCTCGTCCAGCTCTTCGTAGGTCGGGTGCGTACCCAAGATACAGCACGCATATCCCTTCTGAACAGCGACACTCATATTATATATATATATATATATATATATATATATATATATATATATATATATATATATATATATATATATATATATATATATATATATATATATATATATATATGACAATGTCAGACCACGGAGGAAAAATGAAACAGGAATTTCCTTAAGTTCTTTCGTATATTAAATACATCTTCAGAAGGACCTTCTGAAGATGTATTTAATATACGAAAGTACTTAAGGAAATTCCTGTCTCATTTTTCCTCCGTGGTCTGACATTGTCACATTCTTAATCACGTGTTTTTTTTCGTGATATACACACACATATATATATATATATATATATATATATATATATATATATATATATATATATATAACTGAAAACTCACACCCCAGAAGTGACTCGAACCCATACTCCCACAACTGGTATGTACAGGGACGCCTTAATCCGCTTGACCATCACGACCGGACATAAGGAAGTGATAGCCGAGGCTATATGAACCACTTCCCCGCCGGCACTCGGATGGTAATCTTGGGCATAGCATTTTATCAAATCACCTCATTCTTTGGGGCACACGTGAGGAACACAAATGCAAACAAGCCTGAATGGTCCCCAGGACTATATACAACTGAAAACTCACACCCCAGAAGTGACTCGAACCCATACTCCCACAACTGGTATGTACAGGGACGCCTTAATCCGCTTGACCATCACGACCGGACATAAGGAAGTGATAGCCGAGGCTATATGAACCACTTCCCCGCCGGCACTCGGATGGTAATCTTGGGCATAGCATTTTATCAAATCACCTCATTCTTTGGGGCACACGTGAGGAACACAAATGCAAACAAGCCTGAATGGTCCCCAGGACTATATACAACTGAAAACTCACACCCCAGAAGTGACTCGAACCCATACTCCCACAACTGGTATGTACAGGGACGCCTTAATCCGCTTGACCATCACGACCGGACATAAGGAAGTGATAGCCGAGGCTATATGAACCACTTCCCCGCCGGCACTCGGATGGTAATCTTGGGCATAGCATTTTATCAAATCACCTCATTCTTTGGGGCACACGTGAGGAACACAAATGCAAACAAGCCTGAATGGTCCCCAGGACTATATACAACTGAAAACTCACACCCCAGAAGTGACTCGAACCCATACTCCCACAACTGGTATGTACAGGGACGCCTTAATCCGCTTGACCATCACGACCGGACATAAGGAAGTGATAGCCGAGGCTATATGAACCACTTCCCCGCCGGCACTCGGATGGTAATCTTGGGCATAGCATTTTATCAAATCACCTCATTCTTTGGGGCACACGTGAGGAACACAAATGCAAACAAGCCTGAATGGTCCCCAGGACTATATACAACTGAAAACTCACACCCCAGACATTCAGGCTTGTTTGCATTTGTGTTCCTCACGTGTGCCCCAAAGAATGAGGTGATTTGATAAAATGCTATGCCCAAGATTACCATCCGAGTGCCGGCGGGGAAGTGGTTCATATAGCCTCGGCTATCACTTCCTTATGTCCGGTCGTGATGGTCAAGCGGATTAAGGCGTCCCTGTACATACCAGTTGTGGGAGTATGGGTTCGAGTCACTTCTGGGGTGTGAGTTTTCAGTTGTATATAGTCCTGGGGACCATTCAGGCTTGTTTGCATTTGTGTTCCTCACGTGTGCCCCAAAGAATGAGGTGATTTGATAAAATGCTATGCCCAAGATTACCATCCGAGTGCCGGCGGGGAAGTGGTTCATATAGCCTCGGCTATCACTTCCTTATGTCCGGTCGTGATGGTCAAGCGGATTAAGG
The DNA here is from genome assembly GCF_040958095.1 of Procambarus clarkii. NCBI lineage: Eukaryota > Metazoa > Arthropoda > Malacostraca > Decapoda > Cambaridae > Procambarus > Procambarus clarkii. The sequence goes on from NC_091232.1 coordinate 13,738,729, forward strand.
CGTCCCTGTACATACCAGTTGTGGGAGTATGGGTTCGAGTCACTTCTGGGGTGTGAGTTTTCAGTTGTATATAGTCCTGGGGACCATTCAGGCTTGTTTGCATTTGTGTTCCTCACGTGTGCCCCAAAGAATGAGGTGATTTGATAAAATGCTATGCCCAAGATTACCATCCGAGTGCCGGCGGGGAAGTGGTTCATATAGCCTCGGCTATCACTTCCTTATGTCCGGTCGTGATGGTCAAGCGGATTAAGGCGTCCCTGTACATACCAGTTGTGGGAGTATGGGTTCGAGTCACTTCTGGGGTGTGAGTTTTCAGTTGTATATAGTCCTGGGGACCATTCAGGCTTGTTTGCATTTGTGTTCCTCACGTGTGCCCCAAAGAATGAGGTGATTTGATAAAATGCTATGCCCAAGATTACCATCCGAGTGCCGGCGGGGAAGTGGTTCATATAGCCTCGGCTATCACTTCCTTATGTCCGGTCGTGATGGTCAAGCGGATTAAGGCGTCCCTGTACATACCAGTTGTGGGAGTATGGGTTCGAGTCACTTCTGGGGTGTGAGTTTTCAGTTGTATATAGTCCTGGGGACCATTCAGGCTTGTTTGCATTTGTGTTCCTCACGTGTGCCCCAAAGAATGAGGTGATTTGATAAAATGCTATGCCCAAGATTACCATCCGAGTGCCGGCGGGGAAGTGGTTCATATAGCCTCGGCTATCACTTCCTTATGTCCGGTCGTGATGGTCAAGCGGATTAAGGCGTCCCTGTACATACCAGTTGTGGGAGTATGGGTTCGAGTCACTTCTGGGGTGTGAGTTTTCAGTTGTATATAGTCCTGGGGACCATTCAGGCTTGTTTGCATTTGTGTTCCTCACGTGTGCCCCAAAGAATGAGGTGATTTGATAAAATGCTATGCCCAAGATTACCATCCGAGTGCCGGCGGGGAAGTGGTTCATATAGCCTCGGCTATCACTTCCTTATGTCCGGTCGTGATGGTCAAGCGGATTAAGGCGTCCCTGTACATACCAGTTGTGGGAGTATGGGTTCGAGTCACTTCTGGGGTGTGAGTTTTCAGTTGTATATAGTCCTGGGGACCATTCAGGCTTGTTTGCATTTGTGTTCCTCACGTGTGCCCCAAAGAATGAGGTGATTTGATAAAATGCTATGCCCAAGATTACCATCCGAGTGCCGGCGGGGAAGTGGTTCATATAGCCTCGGCTATCACTTCCTTATGTCCGGTCGTGATGGTCAAGCGGATTAAGGCGTCCCTGTACATACCAGTTGTGGGAGTATGGGTTCGAGTCACTTCTGGGGTGTGAGTTTTCAGTTGTATATAGTCCTGGGGACCATTCAGGCTTGTTTGCATATATATATATATATATATATATATATATATATATATATATATATATATATATATATATATATATATATATATATATATATATATATATATATATATATAATTTGGAAGAAGTCTTTCTTGTTAACAATTGTTACTGAAAATAAGAGTGAGGGTTCGATCCGTGTTTCTAGAACGACTCTTCTTTCTATTTCTTATGTTCATAACTCGAGGAAGTGGAAAATTACCTCTCCAAGGTTCATTTTAGTTTTATTTTGTAAAACGCTAAATGATGCGTTTCGTTGATCATGTCAACATTTTCAAAGGCAAAAGTTAATGAAGTGGCTACAAGTTAGCTGTGGCAAACGCATATATAACCAAGAGGTTGGTGGTGGTGAATAGGGCACATGGGCCAATAGGCCATCTGTTATTTCCGATCTCCTATAATCTTATATAATAAATATACAAATCACAAATTACTTTCGAAGCGAATGAAGTCAATACAGTGACTTTGGTGCTGAAATTATTTTAAAGACATGATGATATAAACTTATCATCCTTATATGGTAGATTTATTTCTTGATGTCTTAGATGTAATGCTGTTGGAAGAGGGATTAAAAGTGGATGAAGTATTAAACAAGACTCAATTAGCTTCCTTAATCACCCATATTTATGATAATTGGTGAGTTCTAGTATGTTGTTCAGTCTATTAAAATGTTCTGGGTCTGGCAACTAAGACAGCCTATCCTCTTACAAATTGCGTCTGAATTTGGCCGTTTGCCCATATGGCCGAAAATGGACGTAATTTGAAAATAAAATAAAAATAAATTTAAACTATGATTTTTTTCCAAAACAGTAAGTTAAGGGTCCTCTGATAGGTTAGGAGGGCAGGAAAGTCTCCTAAAGTCTCAAAACGTAAGGAAAAACGCTAATTGAAAGTTTCCTCTCCTAACCTTGCAGAGCATGCCGGACGATTCAAACAGAAAACGGGACATTACAACACTTTTGTGAGCCGATTTCGTTTCAAATTACGCCCATTTTTGGCCAAAGCGCGCATACCAATGAAAAGCGACGTTATTTTTAAGAGGACACACGCTCACAATAGCTGCCACACCCTCGCGATAGCCGCCACACCCTCGCAATAGCTGCCACACTCTTGCAATAGCCGCCACACTCTTGCAATAGCTGCCACGCCATCGCAATAACTGCCACACCCTCGCAATAGCTGCCACACTCTTGCAATAGCCGCCACACTCTTGCAATAGCTGCCACACCATCGCAATAGCCGCCACACCCTCGCAATAGCTGCCACACTCTTGCAATAGCCGCCACACCCTATAAAAATCTACAGTTACTGTTCGGAGCCTTCTTCCCTGAATATATTAGATTTTATATAACATACAAGTTTTTGAAAATATATTTTGCAATGAGAAAGAAGTAAATATAATCTTCCCTCCTTTGTGATAAAAATGTTCTAAAGCCGGGGAGTTTATGTAGCGAGAGTAGTGTCATGTTTAGTGTTGAACTTTTTTTCCATAATACATCGTAGTTTTGTATTTACACAATAAAGATAATAACTTCGTTGTATCTGGTAAAGATTTGTCATTGTAAGGACACCGAAACTGCTAACTATATATTTTTAAGACTCTGCGACATTGATTTATTGGTTAGTTTCTGAATGTGAGAACACAGCAAAATTGCAAGACTATAAATACGTCAATACCTTATAAAAAGTCATTATTAAGTATACACGGCATTGCTGACTTCGGCCCGATATGTCTTAACTTTCTCAATATTTTACATAAACACATATACGTATGTTTGTGTGTGTACTCACCTATTTGTTCTTGCTAGATAGAGCATTGAATCCCGCTATTATAGCCGTCAGTTTTTTAGAGCAATGACTCCTGTACTATTTCTCTATCATATTTAGTTTTAAAATTATGAAATTGAGTGAGTCACAACCTGCCCCTAAAGTTCATTCCATTTTCCCAATACTCTCATGCTAAAAGAAAACTTCCTACCATATGCAGGCGATGAGTCACAATAACGTGGCTGAAGTATGTTGACCAGACCACACACTAGAAATTGAAGGGACGACGACGTTTCGGTCCGTCCTGGACCATTCTCACAATCGACTTGAGAATGGTCCAGGACGGACCGAAACGTCGTCGTCCCTTCAATTTCTAGTGTGTGGTCTGGTCAACAACTTCCTACCATCTCTATGACTCAACTGAGTTTCCCGCTTCCAGCTATGTTCCCTTGCTCTGTTAGTATTCAATGTGAACAGTTCGTTTAGTTTCACTCTGGCAATCCCCATAAGTATTATATATGTTTCTATCATATCCTTCCCGCTCCCTCCTTTTTCTAGTGTCATCAGGTAGAGTTCCTTCAGTCGTTGTTCATACCCGATCCCTCGTAACTCTAGCCCGAACCTCGTCGCAAACTTCTGAACCTTTTCCAGTTTCCTTATCTATGTGCGCGCGCGCGCTATTGTATGTGTGTGTGTGCTCGCGTGTGCATGTGTGTGTTATCATGTTATTCGTTACAGATGACAGAAAATGTAAATATTTAAATTCACATTCTGTGCCGTACTCACCGACTCCCTTTACTGGCCGATACGTGGATATTTTGTCAATTCGTATGGTAGCAAGAGCAGCCATTTATAGTCCTGACACCAACCAGACCTTGTCATTAATAAATTCGCGAATGAATTATGAATCTTTTAAAATGGCGTCAAGTTTTAAATTCCTTCCGAGTACTTGTTTATTTATGTCAGCCGAGGCATCAGCGTATCCCTGACATGTCTCTCAGTGAACTAAACATGAACCGGTCTGTAATGTACAGTCTACGTTTCTTATACGGTTAGTTTGAATAGTATATCCACATTCCTAGCAGCTTCTAGTAGAAAATCCAATGTTATATTATAATTAAGATACAGCGGAAACATATTCATGACATTGAGGGGTAAACTAACGCAAAATAGATTTCTGTGCTATGGTATGACAGCATTGCCTTGGCTTGGAGTCTATTCTATTCTCCAATGAGTCAAATTTTTACGAAAATGTCGTCACGAAAAAATATTTAAACGAGAACATAAATATGTCTTTAAAAACACACGCAAAAGCGAAAAAACTAATCCACATCGATGAAACAAACACGTAGGTAAGGAATATCACATCGATGAAGAATAAGATATATGTCGGTGAACATTCACATATGTGATCAAACATATACGTTAATGAACAAACATGCCGGTGCACAAACACATCGGTATACAAACAGATACACTTATGTGAACATATATACATGTTGATAAACAGGCATATTCACGTCTGTAAATCGATCTGTAAAAAATAGATCTGTAAATCGTCTGTAATCACGTCTGTATTCACGTCTTGTCCAATTTCGACGCAGACAAGCTTGAAACAATGAGCCTTCAGCTTATTCCTTGAAACCACATATTTCCTCTCTAATAAAGACTCCAGCCCTATCTGCACCCCATCAACCTAATTTAAAAAGCGTTCTCATTACTATAAGGAGAAAGGCAACGCCTCGATAAAATGGAGGACAAGACATTGTTGGCTTGTACTCATATTTCGCTTTTGTCTCTTGTGTTTACTGTGTATCTCTGGCAACCTAACCAGAACTAAATTGTTCACAAAAAAGGGGACTTGCATTAAGAGCACGAGTATATGTACATACACACACACGCATACAAAATACACACACATATATTCACAAATACACATATACATACACACAAATATACATATACACACATACATTTATATATATTTGCGTAGATTATCCCTTCACCTTCCACATGTTTATAAATTGTCGTAAAAGAGATCCTTGACGTCTGAACCTTCCTTGAGCCTGACCTCTGCATGTCCAGCCCTAACTCAACTCTCTCTCTCTCTCTCTCTCTCTCTCTCTCTCTCTCTCTCTCTCTCTCTATTGGTCTACTTTTTTAGATCACTTTTTACATCTGGTTAAAGACTAACTGGAAGCAATGCGTCCTCTGATAGGTAACTGTAATAATCCCATGGCCACAATTACTGTAATACAACTTGATCATGCAATATTCACTCTGTGATGGGCACGACTCTTATTACACTGGTAATTAGCGTGAACATGAAGACACTGCCTCGTGCATCAGGTGACTGGGTGTACGGGAGTCATTACATTAGCCAACTGACAGCTGGTATAGCAGGGATCAGGAGTCAATGTTCAACCCTGTAAACGTATTTAGACGCGTTCACAATCTTTTTTCAGAATCCTAGCTGAATGCTAGTCAAATTGTCGTGGAAGGACTGGACTATGGATGCTACTCGGATATGTATTTTAGCCCTTGTGTGGCGCCAATTAATAAACCATGGCCCGAGTCGCTGATTTCCTGTTGTCATTCGCCACTGCTTGAAACCTGCTTGATGGGGTTTTGGGAGTTCTTCTACTCCCCCGAACCCGGCCCGAGGCCAGCCTTAACTTGCGAGAGCTTGATCCAACAGACTGTTGCTGGCTTTACACACGCGTCTATACACAAACTCACAATGAGTAACACGAACACAAACTCACAAAAATAAGTTCGTGGCACAGTCGATTAAGGCGCGTCTAGAATCCTCTCGAACGTAGGTTTGAACCCTCATCACGGCCCTTGTGGATTTGTTCACAATAATGTGAATGAAATTATGTTTTATGGGAAGTAACGAAGGCCTCGTACCCACCCCGACGCTTAAAAAATTATTGTAAAAAATAATTTAATACCAGGTTTCCAGGAGCTCGTACTGATAACAGTTTCTGGTTCCCGTTGTCGGGGATAGGAAGCCTGCACACAGGGGTATTGAGCTCCCTTTTCCAAAAGATGACTCCAAAACAGTTGCTTAATTTCCCTGGTATATATTTAATGCATAGCGAACTGAGGCATCAGGTGGAAGGAAACATGCCTAATCGTTTCATTCCCTCTCGGTGATTGAACCAGTGATCCTAGTTTGTGAGTGATGGGCCCTGTGTTACAGGAGTCATGCGGGCAAGCAACAGTTGCAACTTGATCATAGTGGTAGTAAGGAAGTTTAAACAAGGCAGACAGCTAGTCAAGACACCCCCACATGCCTTCCAATCATATATTCACAATCTGCTGATTGTGGTCTACTGGTTGTGGTCTGCTGGTCGTTGTTTGTTGGTCGTGGTCTGCTGGTCGTGGTCTGCTGGTCGGGGTCTGCTGGTCGGGGTCTGCTGGTCGGAGTCTGCTGGTCGGGGTCTGCTGGTCGTGGTCTGCTGGTCGGGGTCTGCTTTCCATGTTATCACTACGGGAAACAATTTATTTTTCATTGTCAGATTTGTTTCTCTGCACAATGTGGAATATGGCATTCAAAAGCTTAACGTCTCGTACCTTTACTATTGTAAAGGACTCAAAGAAGTAACTAAACCTAACCTTATAATATATATATACACATGTATATATATATATATATATATATATATATATATATATATGTATATATATATATATATATATATATATATATATATATATATATATATATAAACAATATTTAAGCAATTTCTGAATGATTTTTGAGGTTATACCACTACTGAAGTGTAGTAAAAACCGAGAGACGCAAGAGGAGAGGAATAACACGACTGTGCGTGAGCAGCCCGACTCGCTCTGGTCTATTTCTGGAGGAAAAGGTCGAGAATTGTGCTCAGATATGAGAGTGCGAGTAAGTCTATGCGGTTGCAGGGGATCTTTCTCTAGGAAGAATATGAAAGTTCTCTCTCTTACTCTCACTCTGTCTCCCTCACACACTATTTATCTCTCTTCCCCCATCTCTCTCTCTCTCTCTCTCTCTCTCTCTCTCTCTCTCTCTCTCTCTCTCTCTCTCTCTCTCTCTTTCTCTCTCTCTCTTTCTCATATATATATAACAATGTCAGACCACGAAGGAAGGATTAAGACAGGAATTTCGTTACGAACTTACGAATATATATATTTTATATTATGAAATAATTATCTTAAAATAAGATTCATAATATGGATGGGAAAAATATACAAAATGAATATTAAAATGAAAAATATTTGCTGAACTTGAACACAGATTAACAACAACGTCAATTGCCCTGCACTTCCCCAAAGGCGATATCTACAGCGAGAAGTAGCTAATAAATTTACATGCATATTTTGCCCTTTCACGAACATAACAGCGTCACTTCAGAAAATTGTGGAGTCGGTGGCCTGCAGTTCACTTAGCTGATGGACTGGTGTGGGCTGTGTGATGACTTCACTCCCTGCTGCGTCAGGGGGCCCTCCTGCCCCCTGCCTGTGGTAGTGCACACGGAGAATTTACGTCAGAAGCAATGAAAGTGATGTAGGTGATAACTAGCAACTGGACACGCACGCGACCACACACACACACACACACACACACACACACACACACACACACACACACTTTGGGACCAAAGAGCCAGAGCTCAACCCATGCAAGCACAATTAGGTGAGCACACACACACACACACACACACACACACACACACTGACACTCAGCATTGTATAGTTCCCATTAAAATACAGCAACACTCTTTGTAACTCAGGTTGTGTGGCACTGAGTGGTGACACTTGTGCCACTCAGAGCGTGGTGTTGATGGTGAAGTCAGCCGGAGTGCTTTAACCTTTGATGTGAAGGCCGACCGGATGATATTTGCTCAACCTGCTCCTGGCGGTGCCTTCACGGTTATCGTGGCGGCGCCTTCACGGTTATCGTGGCGGCGCCTTCACGGTTATCGTGGCGGCGCCTTCACGGTTATCGTGGCGGCGCCTTCACGGTTATCGTGGCGGCGCCTTCACGGTTATCGTGATGGCGCCTTTATGGTTATCGTGATGGCGCCTTCATGGTTATCGTGATGGCGCCTTCACGGTTACCGTGGCGGCGCCTTCATGGTTATCGTGATGGCGCCTTCATGGTTATCGTGATGGCGCCTTCATGGTTATTGTGACGGCGCCTTCACGGTCATCGTGGCGGCGCTTTCACGGTTATCGTGAAGGTCACACGGCGATCGAAAGCATTAGTGAGAAAGAAAATGGATGGAGAGAAAAGTGATAAGGGGAATTGGAAGAAAATTTGATTAAATTGAACGAGGGTTGAATATAAGCAAAAAACTGACATCAATGGTAAAAAAAATATTGTAATATAGATATATATTAAAAATATTTGTCATAATAAATATTTAAAGTTATGATATTAATAATTACAAAGATATTAAGTTAATGTTTATTTTAATTATGTTTGTATTATTTCTATCATAATAATTCTGTTATTATGATTATCATTATTATTTTAATTTTAATAAATGCGGAAAAATCACACGTGAAAAATAGAGAATACTAAACGTGTTTTCGCCTCAATTCGCCTTCATCAGAGCATTTTAGAATTTATTCATCAGAGCATTTTAGAATTTATTCATCAGAGCATTTTAGAATTTATTCATCAGAGCATTTTAGAATTTATTCATCAGAGCATTTTAGAATTTATTCATCAGAGCATTTTAGAATTTATTCTAAAATGCTCTGATGATGGCGAATTGAGCCGAAAACGCCTTTAGCATTCTCTGTTTTTCACATGTGATTTTCCGCATACTTGGATCAGTGTTTTTATGAACGTTGTTGCATTATAATAAATAAGAGTTTACCAATATGTTAGTAAACGTGATTGTTTCAATCTATATCAAAAATGTTAAATTGATAATGATTATTGCACAGTATATTTCCAATTCACTGAATATCATTTATGTTATTGATTTATGCTACGTTACAGATGTTGAAGTGATTACATGTTATGGCTGCCAACCTTGCAACAAACGAGTCTTTATTAATTTTACTTGCTCTCATCACCTCGGTCATACTTCCATTCATACACATTCATACATTGCGTTTGTTTTTATCATGGGTCACTGTAAAAGATTCCGGCAACATCACTCATAACAGTTTAAAATTTCCGGAACAATAATATTTTTTCAACATTTGCATAATTAATCTTTTAATTTTAATATTGATGAATTGATTTACATAATCTCTTTGTGGAATGGTGATGGTCATGGCCCTTGTTCCCGTACAAACAAGACGGTCGTAATCCACACAATATACAAACATAGGCGCACAGACCCAGACACACACATACAAAAACTGACGCACAGTCAAACGCGCACATAAATTCAGACAGACGCACACAAACAAACACACACACAAAGAAATACACAGACAGGCACCGACAGACGCACTCAATGAGACACAGATAAAAGCAGACACAGGCATACAAACAGACAGATGCACATCGACAGACACACATATTAACAGAGATAGAACACACACACACACACACACACACACACACACACACACATACACACACACACACACACGCTGATGGCACGTACAAAAGCACACAAACTCACAGAGATAAACCACACATAAACACACACAAAGAACACATAATAAACACACACAAATGAAAAACAAAGACACACGAATATAGAGCACAAAGACACAGATAGAACACAAAGACACACGAAGATAGAACACAAAGACACACGAAGATAGAACACAAAGACACACGAAGATAGAACACAAAGGCACACGAAGATAGAACACAAAGACACAGATAGAACACAAAGACACACGAAGATAGAACACAAAGACACACGAAGATAGAACACAAAGACACAGATAGAACACAAAGACACACGAAGATAGAACACAAAGGCACACGAAGATAGAACACAAAGGCACACGAAGATAGAACACAAAGACACACGAAGATAGAACACAAAGACACAGATAGAACACACAAACACACATCCATTAAAACGTCACTGAAATAGAGCAACATTTAAAATTAATATATAATGAACAAGTCATCACGTAAATATATTTTCGGAAACTAGAGTGCCAAGCGATGCCCAAAACAGGTACCAACGTGATGGAGTTTTTCCATTAAAAATTATTGGAAAATATTTCACGAGTTTACAGTAAAATCAATACAAAAAATAGTTGCTAACAAGTTCATCGCATCATGTGGAAGGCTCGCGCTGAAAATGTACAAAGAATGTTATATAATCACTAATAATATAGTAATTGAGAAAATCAGTTGGAGCTTATGTAGAGGATTCGAACCAACAACATGCGTGCTACCAAGCGGAAGCCTTAAACCCGTGAGCCAAAATGTGCTATAAGTAACTTGGGATTCAACTGAATATTCAAACATCGTGTAAATGTGCTTTCTTTATTTATGATTATTATTATTATTATTATTATTATTATTATTATTATTATTATTACTATCTACTATTAATAATAACATTATTATTACATATCCAAATTCATTCATTTTATGACTAGTGTATGACTGAAACAATCCATCGATCCCAAGGTTATGTTACCCGGTAATTTGTTCCATAAATCAACAACCATGTTTTCATGCCAGTATTTCCCCCATGTTTTTCTTGAATCTAAACCAATTTGTATCCATTGTTTGGAGCTCTAATTGTATTCATATGAACGTAGCACGCAACCTACCTCCACCTGCCTACCAAAAATACACTACTGCCCACACCTGCCCTCCCAAACTTACCTCAACTTAGCATCTAACCAGCTTCATGAAACATTCAACAAGCTACACCATCCGCCAACTTTTAACATACCCTGTTCACATTACTAACTCCGTACATCAATAATTTCATACCACTACCAAACATACTCCACCAACTCATTACACTGAGTAAATAACTATGGACAGGAAACCCGAACTTCGACTAGTAAGGGGCCTCGTAGCCTGGTGGATAGCGCGCAGGACTCGTAATTCTGTGGCGCGGGTTCGATTCCCGCACGAGGCAGAAACAAATGGGCAAAAGTTTCTTTCACCCTGAATGCCCCTGTTACCTAGCAGTAAAATAGGTACCTGGGAGTTAAGTCAGCTGTCACGGGCTGCTTCCTGGGGGTGGAGGCCTGGTCAAGGACCGGGCCGCGGGGACACTAAAGCCCCGAAATCAACTCAAGATAACCTCAAGATAGTAATTATATTTCACCGACACAAGCAGAATTTCAGACCATTCTGGCTGTTTTGGAAGATGAAGTATGAAAAAGATATTTTCGTATACGTCGATATCCGAGGAGCACTTGATTCATTAAACCTTTGATATTAGCGTGTTCCCGAATACCTGATGAAGGTTATCTTGAGGTTATCTTGAGATGATTTCGGGGCTTTAGTGTCCCCGCGTGTCACCCCTCCACCCCCAGGAAGCAGCCCGTGACAGCTGACTAACACCCAGGTACCTATTTACTGCTAGGTAACAGGGGCATTCAGGGTGAAAGAAACTTTGCCCATTTGTTTCTGCCTCGTGCGGGAATCGAACCCGCGCCACAGAATTACGAGTCCTGCGCGTTATCCACCAGGCTACGAGACCCCTAGGTCTCGTAGATGAAGGTTATGTAATAAATATTATAATAAAAACATAATTCAGAGGGAGGTTAATGACGGCTTGGAGACCCAAGACGGTCGTCATGAATGGGAAAATTTACAGTAGAGAGACGATACGTGTCACGAACAGGGCTGCATCATTTTCAGTGAAGAGGAAACCGCTTATAATTTCTAATACGAAAATTAAATACATTTCGATTTATATAAATAAAACTAATAAAAGAATTACAATTATAATAAATTAGTAACGGCTTCTCACAGACATTATAACATAGGGTAAAAGCCCTCACTTTTGTGTTTGTGAAATTTATGTACGGACTTTAGACCAAATCTTTCGCACTCTCCTGAGTGCTTAATCAAGGTCTGAGTGTGTGATGAGGACGAGACTTTGATCTCAACGTCTAATCAGGATTAGACGTTGAGCTATATCTCTCGTCCTAATCACACACTCAGACCTTGACAAAGCACTCAGGAGAGAGCGAAAGACTAGGTGTAAACTCCTTATAAAATTTCACAAATACACTAGTGTGGGCTTTTATCCTATTATAATGAATAATAAATGTGATTAATATACTAAACAGCAAATATAGCGCTCTCACTAATGCTGCTTCAAATAATAAAAATATAAATGACAATACAAGTAATAATAATAATAATAACATTACGAATAATTTTATAATAATACACTAAAAGTCAGCTTTCAAATATGAATATAAATTCAGGTTAGGGAGACGTATTATTATAAACAATAAATATATCATCGCAATACTGAGGAACACTTTGCAAGACATATAAATGTCTTGTGAATGCAAAGTGCTGTGCAAAGTGAGTCACGTGATAGCTAACGTATCTTCACATTTCTGAGAACTGGAAATTATATTAAACTTAACTCTATGTTCATGAAGCCTTCCTAGTCCATACTAATGCCCTCTATATTTTTCGGGAGTCAATATCGGTGATGATGAAGAACGGATGATGAGAAGCGACTGGAATGTGGAGGAGCTCATCTGACCGACATATCATCAGGGACGGGTCATTGAGTTCCATGAATTGTTGATCAGTTAGAGAGGGAACCCTGCCGTAATATGACGGCCAGGACCGCTTCGTGCATTGAGAGGAAGAATTTTGGACATTTTTTTTCTAGCTGGATTATTCTACATAGATTTTCCCGTTTGAAGTTTAGATCTGTGATCAAAATTGGTGTTGGCAATAATATACATATTTTATCAAAACTTCATGTTTTTAAAACAGATTTAATATTTGATAAACTTATTTAATAAAATAATTGATCTGAAATATAATCTTTATCTTTATGGTGAAAAATTGCACTCAAGAGAAGGCAGTGCATTGAATATAAATTACGTTTTCCTCAGAGACGCTGAAATTTCCATGATATATTACTGGTCTGCCCTTCGTGTTGGTTAAGCTGTCAAAAGATTGACTTACACTCCTGTGGGGAGGGTTCGCACTGGATTTTCACTATATCATTTGCAGCATTAATGACTCTACTCACGACAAACCTCTGATACGACTATAACCACTGTGCATAATTAAGCAAATTTATAATTACCATAAAAACGCGAGTCAGTGAAGCAAATCTGTAATTACTTTTGTCAAGCAATTAATTCGGGCAAATCTCTAATTATCTTTGCAAACGAGTAAGGTTAATCTTGCACTACTTTTCTCTAGCGTCTCAATGAGTCATATAAACATTGTTACTCTTGTCAAGAAAGTTTGTGAATAAAATTGACCTAATCCTGTAAAACTAATATTGTTCAACGATTCAACTGTCATTTCTGACTAGAACTGTTAAGTTCCAAATAAACGTGAAACAATCGATTTCCCCAACAACTTTTTATTATTAATAAAGGAAATGGAAATTCTATGACAGATATATTGGATAGTTTAATCTGCCCTGTCCTCCTGTAATACCAATATATGCAATGACATGCCCACTAATCATTCATAACTTCAACTTTGCCACCTGTGCCACAGTGGGAACTTGACTCCCTCCTTTAACGACTACATTTCCTAGGTCAGCTCTATCCATCATGGTAATGCAGCTCCACTCTCAAACTCTCACTTCCCTGAAGTTGAATATTTCTCCAATTCTGTTCTTATGCTTCGATTTCCTCAAAGCTAAATTCTCTTCGAGTGCATATTAACGCTACGTCGCCAAAGGTTATCTTCCTCTTCCAGCTCTTTCGGCTCTGCACAAGAAAACTTTTCCAGCTCTACTTCCAGCTCTGCTTCTAGATTTGCCTCCGAATCTGCTTGCAGCTCAGCATTCAGAAATACTCCCAACTCTGCTTCCAGCTCTTCCCCCTCACTACGCCAGCTCTACACAGCTGACTGGTGGAACTCCCCCTACTAAGGCCGCGGTAACGAGCTCATTATTAGGGCAGGGGTTATGTGGTCGTTGGTGCGGAATGAAAGGCCGCATAACTTGCCGTTAGTGCTAGCTGCCTGCACCTTGTGCCAGCTTGGGCCCTCCTCCTCACGGCTCCCTCCAACTACTCCGATTATTTATTTCCGGACACGTCGATTATTCGCAGATTTGCCAAGTTCCCCTAGTTATCTGTTTCATCCGTATTTTATTCCCCTAGTGAAATTTCAGTTGATTTCGCAGTTATAGTAAATGATTTGCGTGCTTCCGTATCGACATTAATTCAAAAATATATCTAGTAGGTACAAGGACCAAATTATAAATATATATATTATATATATAAAATATATATAAAAATATATATATTTTATATATATAATGCTTATTGATGCGGAAAATCCACACAGAAATGGAAAAGAGAGATGAACGCTTCGGGCGATCATAGCCGTTGTCAACACTAGACAACGGTATGGTGTTGACAACGGCTTTGATCGCCCGAAACATTCATCTCTCTCTCCCATTTCTCTGTTGATTTTCCTCATACAAATGATCAGTGTTTCGTGATCGTCAATTGCATGTTCATGTTACAGTGTCAGACCACGGAGAAAAATTTAAACAGGAATTTCTTTAAGTACTTTCGTATATTAATACATCTTCAGAAGGAGCCTTCTGAAAATGTATTATTATACGAAAGTACTTAAGGAAATTCCTGTTTCAATTTTCCTCCGAAGTCTGACACTGTCATATATATATATATATATATATATATAATGTCGTACCTAGTAGCCAGAACTCACTTCTCAGCCTACTATGCAAGGCCCGATTTGCCTAATAAGCCTAGTTTTCATGAATTAATGTTTTTTCGACAACCTAACCTACCTAACCTAACCTAACCTAACGTTTTCGGCTACCTAACCTAACCTAACCTATAAAGATAGGTTAGGTTAGGTTAGGTAGGGTTGGTTAGGTTCGGTCATATATCTACGTTAACTTTAACTCCAATAAACAAAAATTGACCTCATACATAATGAAATGGGTAGCTTTATCATTTCATAAGAAAAAAATTAGAGAAAATATATTAATTCAGTAAAACTTGGCTTATTAGGCAAATCGGGCCTTGCATAGTAGGATGAGAAGTGAGTTCTGGCTACTAGGTACGACATATATATATATATATATATATATTTATATATATATATATATATATATATATATATATATATATATATATATATATATATATATATATATATATATACACACACACACACACATATATATAGGCAAGCAGAATCACAAGTGGGACCACTATTGATACTATTCACCGTTTGATGGCTGACCTGACCCATATGAATCATAACTGTGATAATATTCTATATATAAAATGCAAAATATTTATTAGAGCAAAATTCATGCCTTTACATAACTTCATCGTATGGTTCCAAATGACATTCCGTTTGTATCTCCACTCTCCCCCTCAGACAATTTCCTCTGGCTCACAGAATACATTTTCACACCTTTTTGAATCAAAATAAATCTCTACATAGCTCTCACTTTCTTCCTGTTTCTCCCTCTTTCTCTCCTTATTCCCTCCCCTCTCCGTTTTTATCCTTTTCCGTTCCCTCACAATCTCTTTCTTACAATCTCCCGTCGCGTCTCCTCCCATTTCACTCCAGCCTCTGACTTCATCACACAAAAACTCTGTACTTTTTCTCCTCTGTTGTGACCATTCTCCCACTCAACACAATGTTTTTTTCCATCAAAGGACAATTTTTTGTATTTTGTTTATTGTACTCACTGGAATTATGAAATTCCGACATTCTTTTCAGCAAAGAAAGCTGTTTATATTTTCTGCTTAGACTTTTATATAGCTCGGGAATTTCTCAGCTATACATGATTGTTTGCCTGACTGTGTTTGAGGGTGCGGGTATTCTTGTTTGTGTGTGTTGGTGAGTTTGTTCACCTAAATTCATCTAATGTGCTTCTACTGGTCAGGCTTCAGCTCTATAGTCCCACTTTTCGACAGTCACTTAAATAGTAGACAGGATTCTTAGCCTGTTAGGCTCAGTAATATTTATAGTTAAAGCTGAGTAGTTTGCTTCAACATATTCATACAAACTTACACACGCATATTTACACACGTGTGCACTCACGTACACACACACACACACACACACACACACCTCGCCCTCCCCCCTCCCTTCGAGGGGGACTCGCGGTTGAGTGGACTACGCTCTGGGGTCGTAGACCTAAGGGCAGAGGTTCGATCCCCGTCAGAGGCAGAAACAAATGGGCAGAGTTTCTTTCACGCTGATGCCTCTGTTCACCTAGCTGTAAATAGGCACCTGGGAGTTAGACAGCTGTTACGTGCTGCTTCCTGGGGATGTGTGTGTAGGAGAAATATATGTAGTAGACACAGAGGAAAAATAAATTGGTTAAAAAGGCAGGGTCCAAGAGCTAAAAGCTCGATTCTGCAGATACACATAAATAATACAAATAGTAAATACACATATCTCCAGCTGCTACGGGATGCATCCTGGAGGATATGTTTGTGTGTGTTAGAAATACATGTAGTAAATATTATAAAGAAACATATGTCAGAAGTAAGCACATTGGTCAACCGACGGTTAGAATGGCGGGTTCCAGAAGCTAAATACTCGATGTTACTGGAACAAATAGTAAATGCATGTGTGTGGGGTGTGTGTGTGTGTAGGAGAGAGGGGTATTGCAGAAATGATAGAGGTTATCTTGAGGTTATCTTGAGATGATTTCGGGGCTTTTTTTTAGTGTCCCCGCGGCCCGGTCCTCGACCAGGCCTCCACCCCCAGGAAGCAGCCCGTGACAGCTGCCTAACTCCTAGGTACCTATTTACTGCTAGGTAACAGAGGCATTCAGGGTGAAAGAAACTTTGCACATTTGTTTCTGCCTCGTGCGGGAATCGAGCCCGCGCCACAGAATTACGAGTCCTGCGCGCTATCCACCAGGCTACGAGGTCCCCCGAGAAACATAAATCAGAGTCAGTTCATTAGAAAATTGACGGTTAAAAAGGCACAAAGTCCAAGAGCTAACTGCTCGAGTCTACGGGTAAAAATAGTAACTACACACACGCAAACGCGCACATTCAACACCGAGTTGGAAGGAGTATATTATTGGTTTCTCCCAGCAAGAGTAAATTAGCCAAACAAAAGTTTTAAAACTAAGAACAAAGGGAGAGTTGAAACAGTTTTGGGAAAGTGGCAGTGTGATAAGTGACCGTGTTTACCAAGCAGCAGCCTGCTGATGTCATGAGTGGTTTATTTTGATTGATGCGCAGGTCAAGGGAGGAAGTGAAGGCCTTCGGTGATGAAGATATCAGAAGACTTAAAGTGAAATAGGATTTATCGGTTTTATCATTGAGAAAGACCTGGTTGGTAGCGTCATAGTCTCGTATTTTACAGGTCTTAAGTTCAATTCCTCAATGATTATTGAAATGAGTTTTTAAAACCCAGCTTGACAAAACCCATTAGGACAAATTGGAGGAAGAAGACTTAGACAACCCGCCAGCTTCCTGTCCTCGTCGAGGCAACTGGTGTTAGTAATCCACAGGTAAATTCAAGTGAAATATTATCAATGACGGTTTTTTGGATTGTCTTGAAAATTGGCAGCTGATGGAGTGCATTACTGGCAGGTAATGACGCCGTGCTCAAGGGGAAGGATTGAAGTGCAGACTGTAATAGTTAACGACCTTCTAACACCTTCCTTTCTGTAAGCATCATGACTTGACCGAGTATGTCACAAACCCTTTTCAGTTCACAGAGGATCTAAGACTGTGTGAATGATTTGTCAACGCCTCCGATATAAAAAGTTGTATGTGTGGGGCAAGCCTCGGCAAACTCTGCAGGGTGACTGGTCCAGGGGTGGTCACAGGCGGGTCACTATACAAGGGTGAAGAGTAAGGCGTAAAAGTGTGGAGAATAAGCCCAAAAAAGGGTACAAGCACATACAAAGATTAATCAGGTGTAGTGGGCGTGACATGTTGAGCAGTGTCTTCTATGTTGGCATCTTCATTTTTCGTTTTTTTCTTACTCTCTACTCACCATGAGAGTAAAAACAAGACCGGAACGTGAAGAGGCCAACGTAGAAGATACTGCTCAACCTGCCTCTTCCACTACATCTGATTAATCTTTGTATGTGTTTCATACATTTTTTTCGCTTTAGTCTTCACTTTAACGCCTCACTCGTCACCCCATTACTCCTTACTCTTCACCTATTTGTATTTGTCTGTACCTGACCAACTGAATGGTGTAAATCCAATATGCACTGTACTATCAATTCACTTGGGAATCAAGCATGTAGGTTCGAAACATTGTGTAAATATCTAAATAAGTGTAATACATTCTACAGTTATTTATTTTTCTTCATCCTCGAATGAAAATGACTTTTGGAGAAATCCTTTTCCAATTAAACCAAGATTCAAGAGCACTAGTCAGAGGGATAGAAGCCCTAAACAAGAAAATAATCAAAACAGAATAAACAGATTAATATATTATATATATATTAATCTAGTATTTATATATAATAATATATATTATATATAATATAATATATATATATATATATATATATATATATATATATATATATATATATATAAATATATATATATATATATATATATATATATATATATATATATATATATAGGGGTACCACCTCTGGTGCAATTGCAGGCACCCACATCCTCGAAGAAGAAAACAAAGAGCATTCAAAGAAGACCTTGTGGATTCTCACTGAACACTTCAATCTTTTCTTCTCCTACCACCCCTATTATTTAATATATATATATATATATATATATATATATATATATATATATATATATATATATATATATATATATATATATGTGTGTATTATATGACATATGATGGTAATTATATTGTTGTCATCATGCTTAACTTGTCGTGCTGATGAGGCCGTATTCTGGCGTCACTCAGCAGAGTGCCACCTGTCATTCATATGTCACCCAGAAACGACCATTTGCAATAATTAACTGTTCCAATTGACACGTCATCAGTAATTATAAAGTGGTAATTATAGCCAGTTTAAAGCCAGCCATAACCGAAGGATAACATATTTATATTAATTAAGAAAAAGTAGCTTTGTTATGAAAAGGAACTTGTATAAGAGTTGTGATATTATGCAGGTTTATATATGATATTGTGAAATAATATGGATGTGTTTATGCCAAGGCCATTCATGAAGGTGTGTATGTGTGCTCACCTAGTTGTACTCACCTAGTTGTGCTTGCGGTTGTTGAGCTTCAGCTCTTTGGTCCCGCCTCTCAACCTGCCACACAAAAGTGTGTGTGTGTGTGTGTGTGTGTGTGTGTGTGTGTGTGTGTGTGTGTGTGTGTGTGTGTGTGTTTACTAGTTGTGTTTTGCGGGGGTTGAGCTTTGCTCTTTCGGCCCGCCTCTCAACTGTCAATCAACTGTTTACTAACTACTTTTTTTTTTCCCCACACCACACACACACACCCCAGGAAGCAGCCCGTGACAGCTGACTAACTCCCAGGTACCTATTTACTGCTAGGTAACAGGGGCACTTAGGGTGAAAGAAACTTTGCCCATTTGTTTCTGCCTCGTGCGGGAATCGAACCCGCGCCACAGAATTACGAGTCCTGCGCGCTATCCACCAGGCTACGAGCCCCCCTGTGTGTGTGTGTGTGTGTGTGTGTGTGTGTGTGTGTGTGTGTGTGTGTGTGTGTGTGTGTGTGTGTGTGTGTGTTTCCGTCCGTCTCTGGGCACCCTGTCATAGTTACCACTGTAGTATTTACTTAGACAAACGATACTGAACGTACTCACGCGAGTCTTTGCCTCAGCATTGCTCACATTCAGACTATTTCATCGGACAAAACTATTTTCTCCTAGTATACAACGAGATTTTTTATCCATATTCGTGAAAAGTTTCTCTAAAACACTTTATTTTTAAAGTTAAAAAAAATTTACCAAAAATTTGCCTTTCAGTAACCACACTTATATTTTCATGAAAAATCCTTATGAATTTACGTTGATATAGCTCTATGGAGACTCATTCTTAAACATGAAGCCAAGATTTTTTAACACTCAATTACATCTTCGATTATTTTAAAACATTACATCTTAGTATGAATCATTACTTAAGAGCAGATAATATGTTTATGTAGAGAAAACTGTGCATAATATCAATGTCAGAGCACACTAAATGAATAGTTTTTTCTGAACAGAAATATAAATATAGTTTATTCTATCCCAGTCAGAATTTGTAAAAGACTTTTATACCGTTCAAGGTTTATTTCAAGAGTCGAATTATTATCCCCCCCCCCCAAATAACATTTATAAGAGGCAATATGTCACATATGACAAAATTAGGAAAACATTAATAACTTGCCACAATGAATGACTCTCTCGAGTACGATAACATTCTGCACCCTAACTTGGGTTGGAACGTAGGACATTAGAGCACATTAATTATGACAGTTCGGGACAACAATACAACTGTTGCCTTGCTGAGTGTGGCGGGCTGCTCCCTGGAGACCCGTAGCTCAGCTCTGTGTCACAACTGAAGACATGAAGATTAAAGTACAAATGTAGTTTGTCTTTACGTTTCACTCCTTTGGGGAAATATTGTAAATACCAAGTGTTGTGTTGCGCCCATGTCATCTATTAAGAAACTTTGTGACAAACACCTTTCAAAATTATTCCCTTTGGAATTATGAAAGGACGTCTGGAAATGTAAGACAAAATGTATTTCTTACAGCTTACAATGATTAAGTTCTTGACATATGTGAAATGAGCTGTCAGTTCAATAAAGTGAAACTTCCATAATTTGAAGATATATCAGAAAATAATTTTGGGGCAATGAGGCGCCTTAGAATCACCCGAACACCGGATCGAGTCACCTCATAGCTCCAAAGTCACTTTCTCAATGACATATCATGCCACTGTGATTTCTGTGTCATTTAAAGGAGAAAAGGTGTGAACACTATTACCCGCAGACCAGAGTGTAGGTGGGTCTATCGTAAAAATCCTGGTTCGGGCATTCAGATCCTTCCAGTGAACTCTGTAGAGTTCCGGGTTGATGGGCTTTTGTCTTATCGATCTCGAGTGGGTTACGGCAGATGTCGGGGAACCACCAGAACACCGATTAGAGGGAACATGATGAGGCACCAACAGGAACACACCTAATTCCCGTATAAACTGAGTCCCGAGAGCCTCGCCTTTACACCTTTTCACCCTAAGATTAACATTGCCTCCCTTTGGACAGGAAATATCTTGCGTACAGTGACAAAGTCAAAGTAAAAGGACAAAAGATACAGACAAGCTGTCTGTATCTGTCTTTGTATTGCAAAGATCAAGAAAAAATTGAGGCAAGATAGAATTCCATAATGTACATATAATTTTAAGTTTTCTGACAGCCTAGAGAGCCAATACACACAGTTCTAGCCAGACTTATCAACCGATGGTCCAGCAGGTTGATGATGTGCAGTTAAATCAGACACAGGCGTTTTGAAAATGGTTTTCTAGTGGTTCAGGATTATGTTGTGTAAGAAAGGTTGGGTTAGAAAGGTAAGTTATATTGATACAACATTTCCACTGGAGAACTGTACTATGCTAGATTCCCAGAGCATCTTATATTACGCCAGTAAAACCACTAAATCTAAATGACCAAAACGAATAAGAAAAACACTCAATTTTAACTGAGTGTCACTAACTCACAAACGTTCTTGGTTCTCATTCCTCACTGGACCAAGAGAGGTATTATAAAACTTGAAGTTGAGCTTCTATCACAGCCGTGTTAACTCCCCGTGAAACACTTCTCTGGTGTTTATTGAAAGTATAAAATATCTACATTCATATTTCAACAAGAGTCTCCGGCACGATAACACGGGTCTCCGGCACGATAACGCGGGTCTCCGGCACGATAGCGATACTGTATTATTGAGCGATGCTGATAAAAATAACGAGTCAAAATAAGAGAAAAAAAGATTAATAGAAATGGGTCTGATAAGTAGTTCCTCTGCTGCCCTAACGTGACCACTGACGCAGAAGTTAAGTTAACGGTGAAACAACGAAGATGAAAACTAAGTAAAAGCAACAGAGATGGAATTCTCAATATTGCCTTGAAGAGATTTGTAGCACGATACGCTCTAAATTTCATTGGTAATTGCAGGTGGTGCATCAGCTGTGACGTGGGCGGAGTATTCTGGCATGATTGGTTATTGACCAGAGAGGGAGTTATGTGCTGGTGTACCCGGCTGCCTGTCTGACAAACACCTCTTACTGCCTCCAGTAATTATACTTGTGGCTCCCTAAAGGCTGATTATTGACCACACACATTATATATTAATATTAAAAATTATAAATGAACTAAGTAACTTTGAACTATTAGTTATAAAAATGAGCATAATAGTATATTATAACTAATAGTTCAAAGTTACTTAGTTCATTTATAAGTTATAATATTAATGTATGTGTGGTCAATAATCAGCCTTTAGGGAGCCACAAGTATAATTACTGGAGACAGTAAGAGGTGTTTGTCAGACAGGCAGCCGGGTACACCAGCTCTGGTGCGTGTAAGTCTACGGGATATGTGTGTAGCATTTCACTAAGTCTGAACTTATCACTTCCATATTCTGTTCTATATTAATATTCATTTTCCTTATCGTTATTTAAATTATCAAATACTTAAAATATTATTACTGTTATTATTTATTTTATTATTTGTTATTATTATAAACAGTAATTGTTACTTAGTTGTTGGAACTAGGTTCCAAAAGAACCTAGTTCCAATAGAAAGAATTGTTTCTGTGCAGTTATCTGTAGCAATGATGCGGTTGAAAAAGTTTCTGGTTTGACCAAATTCAATAATACAAACGTTAGCTCTCTTGTGGTCCATCATCACGTATAGTAACTGTTTGGTCAAAAGTACCGATAAGTATTTTAACTTTTAGAGAAGGGGCTGCTGACAGACAATGCCTGCCGTCAAGTAGCTAACAGGTAGTGTCTTGTGAAAGGGTACAAGAAGATAGTCTGTTGTGTCAGAGGTGCTAGTAATTCCTTGTGATAGTATGCTAGTATCTTTTGTCATGGGACAGGTAGACTGTGAGACGGGGCTAGTTCCTAGTAACTTGAGGCCGGGTGTTAGTTGAAGGCCTTGTGACCAAATGCTAGTTGACCGTGTTTTGTGAAAGGTTAATTGTGTCTCGAGATGGAGGGGGCTAGTTGAAGTATCATGTGTCTTATTGCTAGTTGGTAGTGTCTTGTAACAAAGTGCTACCTGGTAGCGACTTTTACTAGGATGCTAGTAAGTTATGTCTTGTAACTTAGAATAGTACGTAATGTCTTGCAACAAGGGACGAGTAGCTAGTCTTCTAACAGGTAACTAGTAGGAAATCTTTTAACACCGGGGTAATAGGGGAGTATCATGTGACAGGGGTCCAGTAGGCAGCGGCTGGTATCTGGGAGCTAGTAGGCAGCGGCTGGTATCAGGGAGCTAGGAGGTAGGGGTTTATGTCAGGAAGACAGTAAGTGCTAACTTGAGCTAGGTAGCTAGTAAGTAGTATAACGGGTCAGGGAACTAGTAGGAAGTGTATTGCGTCATGGGAGAAGTAGATAGGGAATTTAATCACTGGGCTAGTGTATAATGCACTGGGTCAGAGTCTAATAGGAAAGGCTATTGTGTCAGGCTGGTAGTTGCAAGTGACTGGTAGTCTGGCATGCCCTCGTCAGGGAGCTGGCTAATGGAGCTAGCACACAATCTCTCCAGCTTGTCCCTCCACTCACACAGTCCAAATGGCTGACTTATGACTCTAACTTGTGAGATTATAACGGCGCCGTGTGTCTGAGGTGTGAGGCTGCGAGCAAGAGAAGCAGGAGATGAAGGAGAGAAAGGGAAGAGATGAGGAAGAGACGGGGGAGAGTTGAAGGGATGACATATGGGAAAGAAGAAAAATGAAGAGAGAAGATGATGGAGAGAGGAGAGGAGATGAGCGAGAGAGGATAGAGGAGAGGGATATGGGATAAAGAGAGGAACAGCTAACACTAGAGAAATTTCGACACCAGAGTGTGCTAGCTGAGGCCGTCAAGACACTAAGCCGATAAGGAAACGAATATTGTACATTGTCTTCGGTGTAAATAATTACATTTACAGTAATTGTAACAGAAATATAGAATATTTGTAAATTACATTTCAAACAACAAATGCCGACAGCACACCAACTCACAATTCTAACAGTACTAACTCACGCGTGCTATTATGTTATCACAGGAATGCTTATAATGGCATGCAAGTTCATATATATCTAGCTAGAAAGCTTACAAATCGCTTAATATAACCACTTTACTTATTATGAGTGTTTTTACCGCAATAATATTTGAAAGCGAATGGTTTCCCAGTGCCACGGCCATGATGTCTCTTAGATGTATTGAGGTTTCCTTAAGGTGATGATTGATCTTTTCCAGGATGCTAATCAAAAAGGTGTACTAACTTTAATGTTAGTATATTTTGGAAGCAGTCTTTCTTGTAAACATATGTTGTTAAATATGACCGAAAAAGTAAGATTAATAATTCTAACACGAATTTTCTCAATGTTTCTTATGTTTCTTTTTACTGTCGATGGTAATTGAAAAATCAATTCTCCAAAATTCGTTTTTATTTCAAGTCTGACGCGACGCTTGAACACGTTTCGTAAGAACTTATTACATTTTCAAAGATTTTAGTTTACACACACACAACTGTAACCTGAAAACACTAAACAGAGTTTTACTTATGCTAACACTTAAACAGCTTGTCTTATATACTCGCATTTGGGTGAGGTGATATGCTACAACAGTTTTGGATGAGGTGAACAAACTTTTGACCAACACAAGACAGAACACGGAACATTGGGTATTAATTGGATAAATGAGAGGGAAGAATGGAAGTAACTGCAAAGGGCCTATTGGCCCATACTTCCTCTTGATGCTTCTATATTGGAGCTGAGTCTTGAAGTGGGTAGAATATAGTTGTGCATTAATTGGCTGTTGATTGCTGGTGTCGACTTCTTAATGTGTAGTGCCTCGCAGATGTCAAGCCACCTGCTATCGCTGAATCTATCGATGATTTATGTGTTGTTTGTTAAGACTTCTCTGGTGATGGTCTGTTTGTGGGAAGAGATTATATGTTCCTTGACAGGAACAAGGACTCCATCAAGGAACATACAATCTCTTCCCAAAAACCAGACCATCACCAGAGAAGTCTTAACAAACAACACATAAATCATCGATAGATACAGCGATAGCAGGCGGCTTGACATCTGCGAGGCACTACACATCAAAACGTCAACACCAGCAATCAACAGCCAATTAATGCACAACTATATTTTACCCACTTCAAGACTTCGCGTCAGACTAGAAATAAAAATGAATTTTGGAGAATTGATTTTTCAAATACCATCGACAGCAAAAAGAAACATAAGAAATATTGAGAAAATTCGTGTTAGAATTATTAATCTTACTTTTTCGGTCTTATTTAACTACATAACTTCAATGTACATAGTTACTGCTGAAAGAACAAACATTAAGTGTAAGAAAACGTGTTCAATGTCTTGCACTGAATGAGAGCAAACTCTGATAAGTTCCTTGACTAATTCACAAAATTAACACACACTATAACAGGTTGAAAATACCTCCGGGAGGACGTGGTGTAGTAAAACTCAGTGAGAAAGGTGAATGTGAAGGCCGGTAAACAAACTTGGATACTTCATTAAGAGGTGGGTGTGGCAGGAACATTTATTTTGTGCTGGAGTGACTTGCATTGTGGCCCATTTATTCTATGTCCTCATGTAGCAAGATGTCTAATGTATTATGACCAGACCACACACTAGAAATTGAAGAGACGACGACGTTTCGGTCCGTCCTGGACCATTCTCAAGTCGATTGTCGTTTCGGTCCAGGACGGACCGAAACGTCGTCGTCTCTTCAATTTCTAGTGTGTGGTCTGGTCATCATACTTCAGCCACGTTATTGTGACTCATCGCCTGCATGTCTAATGTATTAATTTTTAGGGTACATGGACCCAAATGACACTTTTATACAGCACAAGAAAGCCCATACCAAAGATCCGAAGCTCAGCCCCCGAAAGCACAACTAGACGAGAACAACTTGATGAGTACACACACACAAACACAAATTATATATATATATTATATATATATATTATATATATATATATATATTATATATATATATATATATATATATATATATATATATATATATATATATATATATATATATAATTTCTTGAGCCCGGATGGGCACATGTATAAGCAAGTAGATGGGGTCGCCATGGGTTCTCCCCTAGGTGTCCTGTTTGCAAACTTCTACATGGGTACCATCGAGCAAAAAGTCTTAGTCGACATGAACTTGAAACCGGCCATATACTGCAGGTATGTTGACGACATTTTTACACAGGTACCTGATGTCAGACATCTGCAGGAGCTGAAGGAGGCATTTGAGCAGAGTTCCGTGCTGCGTTTCACTTACGAGACGGAAAAGGATGGGAAGCTGCCTTTTCTAGATGTAACAGTCATGGAAAAGGGTGGAGGTTTCCACACTGCAGTCTACACTAAGGAAACAAACATAGGAATGTGCCTAAATGCCAACAGCGACTGCCCTGACAGGTACAAGAGGAGTGTTGTTAACGCATACGTCGACCGTGCTCTCAGCCACAGCTCAGAATGGAAGCAAGTCGACGAAGAACTCTGTAGGGTAAGGCAGGTCCTAGTCAATAACGGCTTCTCCAATGGTTTCATCGAAGACATCATAAGAAGGAAAGTGAAAAGCCATGCTACCTCTGAAGAGACAACTAACACAACACCTATACCCCCTATTAGACTATTTTACAGGAACTTCTTTTCCACAGCTCATAAAACGGAGGAAAGGGTCCTGAAAGATATTGTTAATAGAAACGTTATCCCTACAGACAAAAATCAGAGGATACAACTGACGATTTACTATAAAACCAGAAAAACGGCCAGCCTACTCATGAGAAACTCTCCAGACACAAAACAGAACGCTTTAAAAGAGACTAACGTCGTCTATGCCTTCAAATGCCCACTTGGGGACTGTAAGCTCCAAAAAAACCAGTATATAGGCAAGACAACATCTCTTTCTAGGCGTTTAACGATGCATAAGCAACAGGGCTCCATTAAGGAACATATAATCTCTTCCCATAACCAAACCATCGCCAGAGAAATCCTAGTAAACAACACAGAAATCATCGATAGATACAGCGATAGCAGGCGGCTTGACGTTTGCGAGGCACTACACATCAAGAAGTCAACACCAGCAATCAACAGCCAATTATTGCACAACTATATTCTACCCACCTCAAGACTCCGCTCCAATATAGAAGCATCAAGAAATATGGACCAATAGGCTTTCTACAAACACTTCTATTCAATACCCATTGTTTCTGTTCTGTCTTGTGTTGATACTTTTAATACCCTATTAATATCCCCTCTTGTTCTGTCTTGTGTTAATGCCACATCACCCCTCCCACCTCACTCAAATGTAGATATAAAATCAGAGATACGTAAGTTCTAATCAGTTGTGTATTTGTGAAGTCTTTGAAAATGTAATAAGTTTTACGAAACGCGCCCGTGTCGCGTCAGACTAGAAATAAAAATGAATTTTGGAGAAGTGATTTTTGATTTACCTCCAACAGTGAAGCGTAATGTACGAAAGATTGAGAAAATTCGTGTTAGAATTATTAATCTTACTTTTTCGGTCATATTTAATAATATATAAATATATTTATATATATAAATATATATTATATATATATATATATATATATATATATATATATATATATATATATATATATATATATATATATATATATATATATATATATAACAAAAAATCACTGGAGTTTTTATTAGAGAGAACCATACGCCTTAAAGAGAACAAACGGCACGCGAGGGAGTCATGAAGACGTCTTACACATGTATATACATTCATATGTACACATTCAACTGGAGTACATACTTATGAGACTGGTCTACATGTTTGGCTTTATCAGAGCTACATTTGAAACTGTATATGGAACCTGCCTCCACCTTATCACTTCCTAGAGCATTCTATTTGTTTACTGAAACTGTGTGTGAGTGTGTGTGTGTGTGTGTGTGTGTGTGTGCATTTACTCTCTGTTCATGCAGGATCGAAAAGCTAGCATTAGGAACCCCGCCTTTCTAACTGTCTATTGTCTAATGTATTAAAGCAAACACATTAAAAGTATACACAAACTCACGAATGAAAATATGTTTCGTGAGCCCCATTTACACAGTGATCACAAAGGCTCCCCTGAGTAGCGCTCGTGCGGGGGTCAGAATGACCACATGCTCGGCATGGGTTGGTCTGACAGGTGGTGTCAGGGCCTGATGGCCAGTGTTTCACTCTCCCTCCTGCCACACCCTAAGTGTTCAACACGCAAAAACCCGTACAGTACGCAGGTGGGTGTGGGCGGCAGTGTCTGGTCGTGGTGACCGGGTGCTGGTGGTAGTGTCAGGTCGTGGTGACCGGGTGCTGGGGGTAGTGTCTGGTCGTGGTGACCGGGTGCTGGGGGTAGTGTCTGGTCGTGGTGGCCGGGTGGTGGGGTAGTGTCTGGTTGTGGGGACCAGGTGCTGGTGGTAGTGTCTGGTCGTGGTGACCGGGTGCTGGGGGTAGTGTCTGGTCGTGGTGACCGGGAGCTCGGGGGCAGTGTCTGGTCGTGGTGACCGTGTGCTGGGGGTAGTGTCTGGTCGTGGTGACCGGGTGCTGGGCGGCAGTGTCTGGTCGTGGTGACCGGGTGCTGGGGGCAGTGTCTGGTCGTGGTGACCGGGTGCTGGGCGGCAGTGTCTGGTCGTGGTGACCGGGTGCTGGTGGTAGTGTCTGGTCGTGGTGACCGGGTGCTGGGGGTAGTGTCTGGTCGTGGTGACCGGGTGCTGGGGGTAGTGTCTGGTCGTGGTGACCGGGTGCTGGGCGGCAGTGTCTGGTCGTGGTGACCGGGTGCTGGGGGTAGTGTCTGGTCGTGGTGACCGGGAGTTGGGGGTAGTGTCAGGTCGTGGTAACCGGGTGCTGGGGGTAGTGTCTGGTCGTGGTAACCGGGTGCTGGGGGTAGTGTCAGGTCGTGGTGACCGGGTGCTGGGCGGCAGTGTCTGGTCGTGGTGACAGGGTGCCGGCGGCTGCTCCGCCTCCCCCGTCCAGTCATGCACAACTTCTGCACGGAAGTTTATGACCCTCCGGGATTTCCCCTTCGTGTAAGCTGGATTATTGCAATGTCTCGTTCTTATTAACTTAAATTTAAGTCTTCGAAAAACTCGCATTTCGATTGAGATAATTTTATAATTAGACTTTGCGTGTAAAGCCATATAAAATTTTCTATAGTTAAACACACACAGACATACACTCAGAGACGCGCGCGCGCACACGTGTGCACACTCTACATATACACACACGGGTCAAGTGAAGCGGGTAATGGTTGCCTAATCCTATTGTTATCTTACCATTTAGTCAAAGGAAAGCCATCAAACAGCCGTATGTTTGATGTCAAATTCATTCCTGGGTTTCCCGATGGAGCAACTTCGCGAATAAAGACCACTACAAGAATGTGTGTATCCTACGGTCACTGGTGCTCCTGATAATAGTGTTTATAACTGTGTCGTGACGATTGTGGATGGAGTTGTGGATTAGCGAATGATGTTTCATACTTCCTGTAAATGAAGTGGAAGACTCCATGTCGTTGTGTTATTAGTAAAGCGCAGTTCTCAGAGTTGCATTATTATTCATAACTACATTACTACCATTCAGCTTATTAGAAGAGGCGGATGTCTGGTTTTCATAACATGGGGAACTATACGAATGTTATAAATGACTAAACGAATCAAAGTGTTGGCTCTGATAACTTTGCAGTTCTTATCTATTATATTTAGTGCCGTTTCCTCATC
The DNA here is from genome assembly GCF_040958095.1 of Procambarus clarkii. Classification (NCBI taxonomy): domain Eukaryota; kingdom Metazoa; phylum Arthropoda; class Malacostraca; order Decapoda; family Cambaridae; genus Procambarus; species Procambarus clarkii. Next base: position 13,768,914 of record NC_091232.1, read on the forward strand.
CTTTTTGTAGAAGGATGTGAAAATTATTAGGGATGTAATTGATAGGAACTGTGAACTATGCATTGAAAATACTCTGATTCTTCCAGTCGTTAACTATATTTTTGTAGAAAGAAACATGTTAAAATATGCATGTGAAGCAAAAAGCAGAAGCAGCACTGTTATCATATTATAGTCGCATTTTAATAGTATTGAACGAGATGCCACACAGTGCCCTAAAACAAGAGAACTAATAAAAAGTTAAAATGAAGTAAAAAAGATTTGGCAGTGTTCATCGAGTAAGAGTCCGAAGGGATGACTCTCAGCGTAATATGAGAGAGCACACTTGGGATTCAGAGAGGCAAAAGAAGCTGAAACATGGATAAGAAGAGAATATTGTTCTGATAAACTGTGGGGGAGGAAGAGGGATGGGAAGAGGATCAAAAAGAGCAAAGTATGATATGAGTTAAATTCGCGAAAAAAAAATTACAAACTAAAGTGAACTAGGAAATTAAAATACAAAATTAATTGAAACTAAATTATTTTTGAATGAAGCCGTTTAGTTTAACAAAGGAAAGTGTCTTACAGTTTAGAAACATTTAGATAACCATAGAAAGTTGCTAACTGACGAGGAAATTAGGAATATGTGAAGAGAGAAAGAAACGTTAGCATAGCCTTTTTCATCACTTGTTGCTATTTACAACGAATTACAAAATAGAATACCAGAAAATATATATTTGGAAGAGTGAAGTGCAACATTGAAAATCAACAGTTAAGGAATGTAGCAACCACTGACGAGGTGTATGCTGAAACATTTAAATGTAGTGGAGAACAGAGAATCGAATATGGATATTGAGATTTATTCATAAAATTTGTGATACATATATAGAGCCAGAATTCTTCAAAAAAATTGTGATTTTAGTTTAGACTGATAAATGGGCCGATTGAATAAAGTTTAGAAGCACTAGCTACTATATTAAAATGCATGTAATAAGTATCACAAAACTACATAAAACTAAATAAATAGCTGACAAGTCAGGTTCCGTAGTGATAGAGGTCTTGAGGATCTGATGTTTGTAATGTGACCCTAGTGAGGAAGGCATTAATGACATGGAAACGGTACAAGACGAAGTAGATATCGAAAGTAATATAAATATACAAAGCACGTAGAATTATATTAAACGGTGGCAAGGTTCAATATGTTTGAGGTATAGCATGTGTAAAAATTTACGGGATAAAGAGTTTAAGGTCTGATATTTTTATTGATATATACAAGAGTTCCTATATTCTTGTACAGCCACTAGTACGCGCAGCGTTTCGGGCAAGTCCTTAATCCTATGGTCCCTGGAATACAACCCCCGCGAAGAATCGTTTTTACAACCAGGTACCCATTTTACTGTTGGGTTAAGTAGAGGCTACAGTTACGGATTTGCACCCAGTAAATCCTCACCGGCCTGGATACGAACCTAGGACAAAGCGCTCGCGGAACGCCAGGCGAGCGTCTTACCACTACGCCACGGAGACTGTGAGAAGTGATATTAATGCAGAAGCTCACAAGGGTTGTGATGACCCAGTGGAAAGTTGGGTGTATATACGTGGATGGGTTCATGACGCTCAGTATTACAATTATACAAACTTGTGTAATTTTATTTCATGAAAGAAACAAGAAGACGCAAATGAAGTGTTTCCGATTGGAATTTATATAGATATATCTAGGTCAGCTGACAGTTTTGGAGAAGTATGTGAGAAGATTCATCAAGAGAATGTTGACATTATTAAACATAGTGGAGAAGGAAACTCTTTACGAGATAGAAATAAGCGTAGAAGAACCAGAAGAGTTTAAACAGTTTAATTATACTTCTTGTTTGTACTTAACAAAAGATAATTGTTAGCATGAAAAAATGGGAGACGAGTAAGTCAGACAAATACAATGGCTAGAAGAGATGCGACTAAGTTGCTGCATGAAGAAGTGGGGTAAATAACCTCGTTTCTTCCTTCCCGCCTTCCCATCTCTAAGTTTGTGGACAAAGGTCTAGAGTCCTCTCTTCTCTCAGCCTGCGGTCTATCTTCTTGAGGTTATCTTGAGATGATTTCGGAGCTTTTTAGTGTCCCCGCGGCCCAGTCCTCGACCAGGCCTCCACCCCAAGGAAGCAGCCCGTGACAGCTGACTAACACCCAGGCACCTATTTTACTGCTAGGTAACAGGGGCATAGGGTGAAAGGAACTCTGCCCATTGTTTCTCGCCGGCGCCTGGGATCGAACCCAGGACCACAGGATCACAAGTCCAGCGTGCTGTCCGCTCGGCCGACCGGCTCCCCTCATCCGGCCATAAGTCTCATCTACGCCACCAGATTATAGTCTACATTAAAAGTTTGCCTTTCACAGGTTTGCGAAATGGCAAAACAGTTTGCCTGATCTTGCCTGATAGTTTGCCTGATCTTGCCTGATAGTTTGCCTGATCTTGCCTGATAGTTTGCCTGATAGTTTGCCTGATCTTGCCTGATAGTTTGCCTGATCTTGCCTGATAGTTTGCCTGATCTTGCCTGATAGTTTGCCTGATCTTGACCTATAATCAAGTCACAATCAATAAGCTCATTACCTCCTGGAATGTGTTTAATGATTCTTAACTCCACATATGCATAACATCTTTCAGCATGGAAACGTTAAAACGTATAGACAGATTTATTCAATTAAACAAACCCCAGGAAATTATATTGTATTATGCTCTGTTAGCTTAATCGTCTCGCATAATTTAAACAAATTACCTCAAATTATTAAGAGTTATTATTTTGGTAATTACTGCTAGAAGAAGACTTGTACTAGCCAGAAAGCACCTATTTCCCTAGTAAATGGAGATAACTGTTGCTCTCCGGTTAATAGTGCCTCAGCTACAGCCAAGAGTATTCTTTTTTTTTTTGAGATATATACAAGAGTTGTTACATTCTTGTAGAGCCACTAGTACGCGTAGCGTTTCGGGCAAGTCCTTAATCCTATGGTCCCTGGAATACGATCCCCTGCCGCGAAGAATCGTTTTTTCATCCAAGTACACATTTTACTGTTGCGTTAAACAGAGGCTACAGTTAAGGAATTGCGCCCAGTAAATCCTCCCCGGCCAGGATACGAACCCATGACATAGCGCTCGCGGAACGCCAGGCGAGTGTCTTACCACTACACCACGGAGACTGCTATTCCAAGATAAAGCTTTATCCGAGGCTGGAAAATGTGTATGCGCTGAGAAGAAAATCAATAGTGATATTTGCATATTCATATAGACATTAAAGCTCATTAAAGCAGCGAACATAATCCCGAGTTTGGCCCCCACTACATAAACATCCCACGAAAGCTATTTACTCAGGTTAATGAGGGAGGATGATAGGGAGGCAGGTGCCCGGTCCCCCTGTAATTATCCGGGGGTTCCCGTATCTCACCTGGCTTCATGACTGGCATTAGCATATGCCTCCACTACCTCGCACGCTTCAACTTCTAAGCTAGGAAGAGAGGGGAGGGAAAATGAGGGTTAAAAAAACTCATGAGGGGAAAAAAGAGACGAGTTTACGAGACAGAAAAAAGTGGCAAAAGACAGAGTAGATAAATCTGTAACATTTTCTACGCCTGTTTAAAATTGCAAATTTCGTCATCATCCTGTTGATTCATAATACAAATTTATGTTCCGTTTTAATGACCACTACGTTTTGAAACTACGCAACTTTGTACAATAAAATAAACATTTTATAAAATGGGGAGTCAGAAGCAAAGACGTATACGAATTCAGAGACAAAAGACAATATTTGATCTGGATACTTTAGAATTCCTTCTCTAGGGTTATATATATATGTATATATATATATATATATATATATATATATATATATATATTATAGGAGAATCTTTTAATATAATAACCAATTCAGCAAATGGGGGAGGTGGCGATGTGCTGGTGTAAGTTAGGGATAAAACTAATTAATTTGAAATAGTTTATTCGGCCCTCTTGGATAAAAGTATTAAGTTCCAAAAGTTACTTGTAATAAACCACAATATCCAAAATAGATCGCGAGAGAATCGAGATAAAAGTGAAGAGAGCTGTTTTACAATGATAATGTATACTTTCATCGAGGCTCGCAACTCGGCATGTCTGATGGAGATGTACGCACTAAGAGCCTGTGAGCAGCAAATTCCCTCATGTCATTGCGTTTGTGTTGCAGTTTTAATGATGCGAGGAGCTTGGCATACGAGGAAATTGTTTGAAACTGATCCTCGTCTCTTGAGTGTTCAAAATGGGATCTATATTATATATATATATATATATATATATATATATATATATATATATATATATATATATATAAATATATAATATTATATATACCTTGAGCACCTTGAGCACCTTATATATACCTTGACCTTGAGCACCACTACAATTTTGTCCCCATTGCCTCAGAGACACTTGGTGCCTGGGGTAAAAGTGCTGCTAGCTTTTTGAAGGAGTTCGGGTCTAAGCTAATCGAAACAACTAGAGACTCTAGAGCTGCCAGTTTTCTTTTTCAGCGCCTTAGTGTGGCAATCCAGAGAGGAAATACTCACTGCATCCATGGTTCCTGCCCGCCATCTGAGGAGCTGGAGGAGCTGTTCAACTTGTGACAAGCAGCCTTGTACCCTGCATGTAATCAATATTGTAACTTTTTTTTGTGTAATGACATTTTCAAATAAAGATAGATAAATATACACACTTACCAAAAGAATAGGGGTGGTAGGAGAAGAAAATATCAAAGTGTTCAGTGAGGATCCACAAGGTCTTCTCTGAGTACTCTTTATTTTCTTCTCCGAGGCTATGGGTCTCTACACTTGCACCAGAAGTGGTACCCCTTCTAGGTAAAAAAAAAAATATTATATATATATATATATATATATATATATATATATATATATATTATATATATATATATTTTTTTTTTAACAATGGAAGGGAGTACCACCTCTAGCTGGAAGAAGGGGGACCCATAGCCTCGGAGGAAACCACGCATAACGCATTAGAGGGAATGTTTAGATCCCCTCCAATACAGTTTCTGTGTGCTTTTCTCCTACCACCCCCTTCCTTTTTTATTTTTTGTGCTTTATTATGCATTTGATGGTTACAAGATATACATGGGTTGATACAAAAATAATAATGCAAAAAGGTGCTTAAAGGTTATGGATATATATATATATATATATATATATATATATATATATATATATATATATATATATATATATTATATATATATATATAAATATTATATATATAAATATTATATATATATATATATATATATATATTATATATATATATATATAAATATTATATATATAAATATTATATATATAAATATTATATATATAAATATTATATTATATATATATATATATATATATATATATTTACACGCACATGTATTGTGAGTTTTTAAGTAGATATATTATGTAGTTTACGAGGGCGGATTAAAGAGTTTATATATGAATGAGTCATATGGTTTATATATATCCACTGTTTACATGTGTAACATAGGTTCACATATGTATAAACGATCGTGTTTGCTCAAACAATTGAATATCAGCATAAAAAGATACTTTAAAAGTATTGTTTCTTGCAAAAACACTGCTTTCAATTTTAAATACCTAATCTATATCTTCACATTATTTATCTACGTGTTTTTATACACATCAAAAGATGACACTCTACGGTTCTCGCCTGAATCTTTAAGACAGTCATCTACTCTAATCTGACCTGTAACACTTAAGACTCATATATAAAAGCCTTCTTAAAGCCAATGCCTTAAAAAATCTCCCCCAAAGTGGGAGTTAAAACTCAAACGGCTCTTCAACAACTCTTCCCCTTAATGCAGCACTCTTGAGAAGCGATTGACAGAGCAGGAAGACTTAAAGAGCTTATTCAGAACCCTTTCTTGAGTCGGCTCTCAGAACATCCAAGCGGCAGGATCCATTAGTGGTTGGTGCCAGCCGGGGCGGCCAGGATACGGAATATCTTGGTCATTATTCCCTGCCTCAAGGTAAATTGCCTTCATTGGGAAATTCGGCATTTACCTATTTCAGTTTTTTTCTTATTTATCCTGTTAATACTAGACATATATATGAAACACGTGTATATTTTGGAACAAGCACGCATTGTGTGTGTATATATATATATATATATATATATATATATATATATATATATATATATATATATATATATATATATATATATATATATACATATATATATATATATATATGTTCTTGTCCTTACTCTCATGGTGGGTAGAGTAAATAGTTCCGTGATTTGGGTGTTCATGGTAGGTCGCTCTATTCTTAGGTAGGTCTATAGAGCGACCTACCATGAACACCCAAATCACGGAACTATTTACTCTACCCACCATGAGAGTAAGGACAAGACAAGAACATATCGATGCCAACACAGAAGACAATGTCCAACATAACAGGCCAATTACACTGGATTAATCTTTGTGTTTAGATAGGAGATGCCTCGTATGGGCCAATAAGCCTTCTGCAGCCCCTATGTTTATCCCTTATGTATCCCCCCATGTTTTTCACCTTCATTGTATTATCACCTGACCTAATGCGGGTATAAAATCAACTAGTATTGTAAGATCTGTTCACTTGAGAATGAACCATGGAGGTTCGAAACGTCGTGCAAATTATACAAATAAGTGTAATACACTCTATAGTAAATCACTTCTTTTCTTCACCTTAAAAGTACGAAAATGAGTTTTGGAGAACTCCTATTCCAATTAAGCCCTGATGCTAAGAAAATAGTTAGAGGGATAGAAGCCCTAAACCAGAAAATAATAAATACAGAATATGCGGTCATATTCAATGAAACATGTTTGAAAGAAAACCTGCTGCCAGTATTCACCAATATATATATATATATATATATATATATATATCTTTCAAACTTTACTACATAAAATGAGTTAGAAATTTTATTACATGCAAGATACCGAGTTATTTGTCACAGGCTGTCGATTCCCTCGAGCTTCTCAGATAGCTGGCAGAAATTATAAATGCCTTGCGAGTTTCCCCACTGTATTGCCACGCTGAGGCGCTGTAAAAGAAAGCTGACTACTTCATAGGGTTTCTTGTTGTTTCGATTAGCTTAGAACCCAGGCCTTTCATAAAACTAGCGGCACTCATTCCCCAGGTGTCACGTGTCCCCTAAGCAATGGAGAAAAAATTGAAATGATCCAGTTCCTGGTACTTACAACGCTTGGCTGATTACCTCTGGGTGACAGCACCACACGGATGTGCAACACTGAAGTCAATGTAGGTATTAGCCAAGGCTGATTCATATGTGTAGTCCCACACCAACTGCTTGCCTTTCACTTGATTTCATAGGGTTCACTATGATCCCAAGTGGACGACCAACAAGAACATCAGACCTATGAAGCATTAGGTAACAGGGATCTCTATCTGCTGGACATCCAGCTGTGGTTAGGACCTCATAATGATGACATACAAGTAAGCAACGGACCCACCACAAGTACATCTATATTTGGTGTAGATTAGGGCAGCAAGGCCGAGAGCCACTTCAAAATGAAGGGCCTGTCGAGTGAGACGCGTACCAGTTCCTGACATGCAAGTGTTTTTTGTATACATGCAAGTGTAATACATATATATGCTTTTCATTCATTTTTAAGAATCCTTTCAGACACTACAACATCTTGTACGATCTCGAGCTGCATTCTTTGACACATCAAAACTTTCCAGCATTTTGCAAGGTTTTAATTATCGCAAACTCAGCTATATTAAGCCACATGTAGGCAGTTTAGTCAGAAAAAAACACATAACTGCTCACAAATACAGATGAATTCGTGAATATGCTTCGCATATGTAACACAAACCAAATATACTTCAGCCCATATACAGAAGACATCACAAACATGCTTCATCTCACATATATCATACACGTCCCACACATGATTAAGTTAACACTCACCAAACACAACCAAACGCTCCAGTTAACGTATACCAAGCACAACTCCAGCTTGCCTCACGACTTCTTAATGAGAAGCAGACTCACAGCAGCCAACTAGAACTTCCTAACTATTGGGAGATATCATGGCTAGAATACTGGAACATGAATATTGCGAGTTCTTAAACAAAAGAAAGAAAATACGACTTGAAATATAAAAATGTGTGTATGTAAATGTGGGGGCCTCGTAGCCTGGTGGATAGCGCGCAGGACTCGTAATTCTGTGGCGCGGGTTCGATTCCCGCACGAGGCAGAAACAAATGGGCAAAGTTTCTTTCACCCTGAATGCCCCTGTTACCTAGCAGTAAATAGGTACCTGGGAGTTAGTCAGCTGTCACGGGCTGCTTCCTGGGGGTGGAGGCCTGGTCGAGGACCGGGCCGCGGGGACACTAAAGCCCCGAAATCATCTCAAGATAACCTCAAGATGTTCTCATCTAGCTGTGTTTGCGAGGCTTTAGCTTCAACTCCACGTCCTGCTTCTTAACTTAATCAGGTTGATTGGAGAAGTTACGCAAAATCTTACTTATGAATCAAAATACAGAGCCTCAACACTTTTATATATATAAAACCTGTTCCACTTTTATGCTACTCTAACACTGAAAACATTCCTGACAGTCTACTAGTTGTTGAGATTTTAGGTTTAGTGATTACGATATCATTACTGAAGTGTGTGCGTGTGTGTGTGTGTGTGTGTGTGTGTGTGTGTGTGTGTTTACTAGTTGTGTTTTTGCGGGGGTTGAGCTTTGCTCTTTCGGCCAGCCTCTCAACTGTCAATCAACTGTTTACTAACTACTTTTTTTTTCCACACCACACACACACACCCCAGGAAGCAGCCCGTGACAGCTGACTAACTCCCAGGTACCTATTTACTGCTAGGTAACAGGGGCACTTAGGGTGAAAGAAACTTTGCCCATTTGTTTCTGCCTCGTGCGGGAATCGAACCCGCGCCACAGAATTACGAGTCCTGCGCGCTATCCACCAGGCTACGAGGCCCTGTGTGTGTGTGTGTGTGTGTGTGTGTGCGTGTGTTTACTCATCTATTTGTACTCACGTGTTTGTATCTGCAGAATCGAGTATTAACTCTTGGGTTCTGTTTTTCTTGCCGCCGGTTTTCTAATGCAATGACTCCCTTACCTACCTGCATGTTTATACAAGTGTCTCGCTTCAAATAAAATAAAATGTTACTTTTACCAAGACAGAATTTGAATATACACGTAAAACGTTCCTACCCGAGCTCCCAATCGTCAAATATCTTACATTTATAATTTATTTATCACCATCTAGTGGAATTTTCATTTTCAAACCACCATATTTCTCTGGCTTATTTTCCACTACACGACCTTAATCCTCTTAGTGCGTCGGTAAGAGGATTTCTTCGAGAAAAAGTAGTTATTAGATTGTTTCCTTTTTTATATAACGCAACCAGACCAGAACAGTTCGAAACGTTATAAGTCCCTTTCCTAGATTTCTGACTACTTGTCAGAAATTTTTCGGAGTCTATCTGGACTCCGAAAAACATTAACACAGATTCAAGGGAGCTGGAATATTTCTCTACGATTACTATTGAAAGTGCTGTTAGGCTTTACCTCCAAAGGATACCTGATCAACCAGGCTGTGACTCGTACGTCAGGCTGCGAGCAGCCGCGTCCAACAGCCTGGTTGATCAGTTCGGCAACCAGGAGGCCTGGTCGACGACCGGGCCGCGGGGACGCTAAGCCCCGGAAGCACCTCAAGGTAACCTCAAGGTAAGGCTGCATCATAATATTTGTGAAGGTCGCTGTATGGAGACAGGTGTTTCTGGGAGTTGCCGAGTGTTTAGCAGCTGTAAATTATCAAGATGTTGTCATTTTGAATAGAATACTTTTGAGATTGAACTAATTCTAACTATATTGCTGAGTCACTGTGGCATCTATATGCATTCTATAGATTAAGTATAACAGGAGAGTGATTGGAATGGAATTCCATATATTTCTTAAGAACAGTGCACTATATAGGAAAATTCACCGAGGATAGTGACAAGGAAAGAAGTATTGTACATATAGGTGAAAATAATTTTACATAGGGTACGTTATGCATAATCTAGGACAATTAGAATAATGATTCACAATACAAACTGTGACTTAAGTATCTAAGTAAAATTTAACTTATACAGTATTAATTTAACAGGAGTCTGTTGATGCTAAATTAAGCTATTATAATTATGGGGGGTTTAAGTATTTTTTTCTTTAAATTTAACGTTATCTTCATTGCAGAGTTAGATATCACATAATTTCTGCCCTAAACTTTATCATCAAAAGAGATATTCTAATCGGCCACAGGTAAGTATTTTAATGGATATAGGAAAATAATCTTCATATTAAACACAGTCATTACACTATTGCACCTAGATACATCCTATCATCTGTACGCCCAATAGAAAACTCGTACTTTACACCACACCTGCCCTTGACAACGAATGACAGTTCATGATCGTATTACCTGGTCCTCTCGACAAGCTAACCACTTATTCTTCTCACACCCGGATGCCACATATATTGTTTTATTTACCCCTTATCATATATATTTCGTTATCATAAAAAAATAAGATGTGCCCTAACGAGATGTGACGGGCTCATTAAATGCATAAAATAAAATTTTGGAGTTATTTTTTACTTTCTTTAGTAAGTGGAGTAACTTTAAGAAATATAAACAATATTAATTGACCTATACCATTCTATCATATTCACTAAAGCACATTTTAACTGAAGCTGTTCTTAGACAGCTAAGTACACTAACTTATCCTCACATGACCTAGATAGAACCATTATTATTCAGTATTGATTGAGTTAAATTCGATGGATATTAAATAGTAGTTCAAGCATTCAACTATGTTAACATCGATATATGTTTACTATTCCTCAACAGATAAAGGCACCAGGGC